>NC_062571.1:20555188-20858265 GCF_022837055.1 Prionailurus viverrinus | reverse complement strand
TGTCAGCCTAGAATTCATCTCTCTGACCTCCTCCTCTGCCCTACCAGAGTCACTATGCTCCATCCCAGAACACAAAACACACGGATACAATAAACATGTCAGGAAAGACAGGGTGTTTTCCATGTGACCGTACTCTGTGACTGCCCACCACCATCTTTCACAATGTGGAACTAAGAAGTCACAGGGATCAGCTGCCATTCATGTTTATGCACCCCTGAAACGCAGAGCCTAGCCCACTCCTCACAAAATGCAAAGAACTCCTTTTACTTTTTTCTAAGCATTCAACCACCTACCAACTACTTAATATTTCAAATGTCAGCTTTAGAGTGACCAGTTACTGTTCATTTAAATGTGCAACACTAGACTCTAAGAGCCCTGGCTATTCCAGTTTTACTGTAAATCTGCAACAACGTTACTACAATTTCAAAGTTTATCTTCCCAGCGAAGTATTTTGTACCTGTCATTCAAGTTTAGACTTTTCTCCCTATATTGTTTAATAAATATATGGCCACCTTAATGTCAAAATATCAGTTCAGGTGGGATGCTTTTTCACAGCAATAATCTCTTAAAGTAGCACAAAAATGTTAATATACTTAACACCACTGTATTATACACCTAAACATGGTTAAAATGGTAAATGTTAATTATGTGTATTTTACCCAAAAAGAAAAAAAACCCTTAAGTGAGGTTCTCTCCATATAACCACATTATTAACCATGTGGCCAATTTATTCTTCATTGGAAAGTATAAAAGCTATTGGTTTCCTAAAATACAAGTGATAACCTTCACTGTACTATTAAAACTTAAAATTACAATTGATTAGTCTCTGTAAGACTAATCAATATTTGACTAGCCAGGGCATGAAGGCACGGCCATAACATTTCCTTTCAGATGCTGTCATTGCTTGAAACTATTCAGCAACAGTGTTCATTCAGGCAAAGCAAAAAATCAACCCAGATGGCGCCAAATCACCCCCTTACATCAGGAAGACAAACATCTGCCTGAGAATTTGCAAAAAGCCCTAGAAAAATTCCAACATGAAGAAAGGGCATGACAGCAAAACCACAATCCAAGTGTTGCCCTGATTTAAAAGGCAAACAAAACCCTGATAATGAATAGCAGCCATCACATGACAGAGCTTTCGTAAATCATTTTCTGGGGACCAGGCTTTTTAGATTGGGCTAAATCTTTCCCTCCCTCCCTCCCCACCCACCCCCCCACCCTCCCACCCCCCCCACCCCCCGCACTTTGGCTGCTCTGTAAAAAGAAATTATTTACCAACTGTCTTAACATCATAGGTAATGGAATAATATATCAAATGAGATGCTTCATTATTCCTGCTGAGGCTTAACTCTAAGGAATGTATTAGTGTTTTGGAAGAACTGTAAAAGAATTCCAATAAAGACAAATGAAAGAAAATATAATTATATCCTTAATGGGTAGGATTCCTTAAATGTATTGGTTTAAGTGGGAGGGTAAAGAATTGCTTTTGAAAGATGAAGTAAATACTTAAAGTTTCTAGTCTATTCAAAGCAAATTATTAAAATTTAGCTATCTCCTGAAATGCCTTTGTTTAAAAAAACTGAGTTCTTTTCTATTTGATGCATTCATCATTTAACAAGCCTTTCCCCCATTTCAGTACCTTGTTCCTTTCATAGTTGTTCAAAATCATTATTTGATTTGCTTATTTTCTTGTATTTTGTATGTATCCTTCAGTAAAATTTCTATTTGTTCTATAACGGCAGAACTTATGTCTGATTTGTTCACCACTGTATTCCTAAGGCCCAATACAGTGGCACACACTAAAAGGCTCAAAAAAAAATCTTTTTAATGAGTAAATTCATCACTTCACTCATTTGATCCACAATTATGTATTGAGTAACTTTACTCCATGGCTACAACAACCATATTAAGATTTCACAAATGTCTATAAGCTGCATTTTGGTCTCTGGGATTCAAGAACTCCGAAAAAGCAGAGAAAGACAATCTGCAGTTTCTTTAGAATCTAATAAGTTATAACACCTTAAAATTTTACATGTAAAGAAGCCACAATACAGCTTTCCTTCATATGAATTAAGACTAGTTATTACATTTCATGATAGCCCTACCTGATACAGGTTGAACATTTTAGTACAAACACTCTACAATAATGATTCTTTCTATAAAAACAATACCTTTCAATATCCAAATAGTAAACAAAATCTGTAAGAAATGTTGTCACTAAACAAAGGCAGGCATTGTGTTATGAGCCTAGAGTGAAAACTAAACTGTGGATTTTTTTCTCACCCAATCCTTTCCGAGCCACTTATATTGCTTAACTTAATATATATTGCCTCTACCAGAAAAGGAAATACAAAATAATGTTTTCTTATGCTTAATTAGAAATTACTATTTCTGCTTAAAATTTAGTTAACAAGAATTAGTTGTGAGGCCAGGGACAAATCTTGAACCCATTTTTGTACCTGACCCCATTTCTCATTACCCCCATGGTTTCCAGGAAGATTAACCTGGATTAATTTCAACAGGGGGCTTGCTTATCAAAACTGCTTTAACAGTTGAAGGCCTTCCTGCTGCCCTATCTTACTGGGAAGTTTAGGAAAATAAAAGCCTTAGAAAATTTAGGAGTGCTACATAAATCTCACATGAAGAACAAATCTGTTTTGTGAGCTGCTACTTGGACCCTGCTTTGATTTACTGGGAACACTTACAATATAGATATGGCTCTTACTTCTGTGCACTAAAAAACAGAGCATCATAGCTTTAGAGACTGGATAATTCTGGCCCTCCCTTAATGAATAAGGAACCAGAGACCTAGAAGAAATATCTGGCACTGGGATTATCTCCTCCTTTCCCCTCATCCAATGCTCTTTTCATAACAACTAGCTGTCAGTAAACGGGTACAGTAGCCTGGAGCCTCCTTTCTCATTACCACCATGCCACAAAAACACTGGGGAGGCTGATGTGACACACATAGCTTTTGCAGGAAGGAACTTTCAAATCTATGAACTCTGGGTGACCACATATTGATGCATATGTGGCAGTGAGACACTGTTCTATGTCTTGGAAGCTCTGAGACCAAAAGGAGGGCAGGAGAGTTTGGGGAGAGGAGCCAGACGCAGGAAGAGAGCAGAGAAGGCAAGAGTCCAATAAATCAAGTGTTCTTTAACTGCAGCTTGAGTTCTTCAAAATTCAGAACCACATTTCTTATTGGATATTTTCTAGACATTTTTTCAAATGGTCTTTTAAAAACCTTGCCATACTTACTATAAAACACAACTGTTATTTTCTGGAATGTTAAGGAGATGAATAAAAACAAAAACTCCTAGCTTACAGGCAATTTTACATGAAGCACCTCACTATTTCTAGAAGGCATGTGATTCTTTTTTTTTTTTTTAATTTTTTTTTTTCAACGTTTTTATTTATTTTTGGGACAGAGAGAGACAGAGCATGAACGGGGGAGGGGCAGAGAGAGAGGGAGACGCAGAATCGGAAACAGGCTCCAGACTCTGAGCCATCAGCCCAGAGCCTGACGCGGGGCTCGAACTCACGGACCGTGAGATCGTGACCCGGCTGAAGTCGGACGCTTAACCGACTGCGCCACCCAGGCGCCCCTAGAAGGCATGTGATTCTTAAAAAGGCACAATTTCTTCAGCCCTGATCTTTCTCCTGAGCACTCTACCTACATATCCACCATGACTTCAAGTCAACATTTTTCTCTAGAATAGCTTTCCTACTAGGTGTTACTATGTCTGTCCCTTTCATATTAGAAACCTTGAAGTCATCCTTAATTCCTGTGTTCTTCATTCCACCAGATCCTACCAATATTCCTCATTTTATTTCTGATTCCTATAAGTCATGGGGATGAAAGGCACAGCACAGGGAATATAGTTAATGGTATATAACAGCACTCACTATATGGTGACAGATGGTAGCTACACTTGTGAACACAGTATAACACAGAATTGTCAAATCACTATGTTGTACACCTGAAACTAATGTAACATTGTGTCAATGATATTTCAATCAGAAAAAAAATAATTAAAAAATAAAAATTACATAAAAGACATTCTTCATTCCCATTTCCTCATATCCATCCCTTTATCTTCCTGCCTCATACCTCCCCAAAGTTCTCAGGCCTTCTTCCCCTTACAGATACTATTTAAGTGGCTTCCTCCAACCACCACAACACTAAGTTACCTGACCCCCATCTAGTCAATTGTGCCTATACTAATTTAATTGTCAGTTACAACATCCAGACATATAGATTCCCAATAAGTACTGCCACTCACAGTCAACAACTAATAGAATCTACTGTCTTAGCATGTCCCTGAAGAGGTATAAAAGTGCTTTGCATTCCATATTCACTAAAAGCCTACACATCAGTAATGATACGTGCCTCCCACTACCCATCCCAGCAGGTCAATGGGCTATAGAATGGGGAGTTCATAAGTAGTCTTCAAAGGACTCTCCCTGCCTCAGAGCAAAGGGCCATGAAGCCACAAGCTAAAAGCAGAGCCTGTGTGAGGAAGGAAGACAATGCACATCAAAACCAAGATGGCAGACGCTTGTGGCTGAGACATGAAATGTTCCTTGAGCCACAGAGAGAACTGGCAGCTCCTGAATCAAGCTGCTTGGATTTTCTTTTTATCCTCTTATGCCAAGTAAAACTAAAAGAATTTTGGATCCAGAATCAAAGTTCAGCATGCCCTGATAATTCTTTATTGATAGCAAACCTTATCCAGACACAGCCTATCATTCCCTGACAATTTTCATTTTCATAACAAAGGAATAACAGTATTTCTAATAGTAATGAACTATCCTATTGCATGAGAACTGAACACCATCAACACCACCACAAGAAAAAAATGAAAGAAAAAAAAAAACTCCACTAAGGGAAGAAAACATTTACTGTAAAATGTAAAAAATATAAACATGTTTCAATAAACAAATGAAATCTTTTCTCAACATAAGAATCCAGAAAGTAGTATCCCCAAATAAAAGTTATAATCATTCAGTTCTAAACTAAGAAGAGTTGCCAACAGTATTATGGTTTTTTTTCCAAGCAACTAAAATCATGGAGTCCCATCCCAAAATGATAAAACCCTGCAGCCTTTCCTTAAGCACTGACATGGAAGGGTCGCTCTGAAAAATCACATAATCTCTCACCCAATGCTTTTAAATTTCAAATGATTTGAAACTGTTCAATTTAAACTGATTTTAACATCAAATCTATGAGGAATTGTCCCCATTTTGTAAGTAGGAGAATGGAATCTCAAATGACAAATGACTTGCCCAAGTCATTTGTTAATGGGCTGAGATTCAACAGATCTCATGGCTCCTGATTTAGTGTTCTTTTTAATACTGATCTCTCTTAGTTGTTTCACTTGCTGACTGCTTCAAAAGGAAGCATGGCATGGCATCAAATCAGGGTAAAGAAAAAGGGATAAAGAGGAGAAGGTATGAAGAAATATACAATATAAGCACCTCTGGAACATTCAAATTTTAAAGACTATCATCTCAGACACGTGCTCCCTAAGAACCTCCAAAGCATCTTTTTTGTGTATGTTGGCAGAGTGGGGAATAAGACAGTTCTATCTCTTATTGCTTTGATCTGTTTTAAATATCAATATTTAATTTACTGTGTTTTTCCACTAACAACAAAGACATGAGATTTTTATTTTTCCTGATGAGCACAAAGATTTTTAAAAGATGTGACTTGTCAGTGTAACTAAAAAGAAAAACAAAAACAAAAACAAAAAGAAAGATGGTGAATTGAGTTTCCTCCCACGCTTCAACAATCAGACAGTTATAAGACTTGGACAAATTGCTTAAATTCTCTAGGCCTTTCCTCATTTGTATGCTAAACTAGGAAATCTCTATGGTCCCTTTCAGTCCTACAATTTCATTCATGATTCTAAGAAGTTACTCAGCTCCAACCATGCACACAAAGTAATGTGTTAGGCCCCAAAATACTTGAGTCTCTCATCAGAAACTAGTTGGACTATTAGTATACCAACTCAAGAAACAGGACAACAGGTAAGCAAATTAACTTCTCAATAAAATCCAAAGTGATGCAGATATATAAATACAACACGTAAACAAATGAAAACTGTCAATGTGCGATGGGCCAGTCCAGAGGATGCCACAAAATGGCGGGACTTTTAGCTATACAACTGGAAAGGTCAGAGATCAAGATGAGAAATGACTTTCTAAGTGGGTGATATTTTGATCTATAGCCATTACAGTCAAGAATGATCATGGCTTGGGGGTGCCTGGGTGGCTTAGCCAGTTGAGCTGCCAGCTTCGGCTCAGGTCATGATCTCACAGTTCATGGGTTGGAGCCCTGCATCAGGCTCTGTGCTGACAGCTTGGAGCCTGGA
This sequence comes from Prionailurus viverrinus, assembly GCF_022837055.1. NCBI lineage: Eukaryota > Metazoa > Chordata > Mammalia > Carnivora > Felidae > Prionailurus > Prionailurus viverrinus. The sequence goes on along the minus strand of NC_062571.1, from coordinate 20,851,885 downwards.
GCCTGCTTTGGATTCTGTGTCTCCCTCTCTCTCTGCTCCTCCCCTGCTCATGCTCTGTCTCTCTCCTTCAAAAATAAATAAAAACATTAAAAAAAATTTTTTTTAAAGAATGATCATGGCTTGGGGATGCCAAGAGCTGATATCAACCAGTTAAAATTATGAAACTGGAATGGTTTGAGGAGCAATGGGAGACAAAATTAAATAAGTATGAAAGAACCAAATATAATTAATATTCAGTGCCAAAGGTGGAAAGCTAGCTTTATCTGGGAGGCAATGGAGAAATGTTAAAGAAATTCAGAGCACAGATATAAAATGATAACAGTTGTGTTTTAGAAAAGAATCACATACTCTGAAATGATTTACACTCTCATCCTGTCATGAGGCCCACTGAGCAAAAATATTTTTTACTAAAAGTAAAAATATACTTAAAAAATATTTTTTAAAAAGTATAAACTATATCACGTCCAGTCCCAAAACACATCTTGGTTTTAAAAAAAAAGAAAACAAAAGAAACAAAAGGAATTTCCAAATGATTCACAGATTGCTGAATTCTGTAGACTAGATTTTCCCAAAAAAGTTTTTCATCAAATTATATTGTGAAGTGCTGCATATAAGAGATTTACCTAACAAATTCACAAAATGCAAATAACTAGCATATTAGAGGCTATAAGCAGTCTCACAGGAAAGAATCTTTTTAACTGTCCATGACAGCATTCCTCAAAACTTATCATGGAACTTTTAAAAATATGATACTTATTAACATAATGCAGAACTAGTGTTTCACAGTACACCCTCTTGGAAATAATACCAATAAATAACACTTAGTCCTAGGAAAATGATACTCAACAGAAAATGAAATCTATTAGTAACTGACACAAACACACACAAAACATACAATTACTTCCCTTTTATCAGCATTAGAGATCAACATGAATTTATAATTTCTGTTTGCACTTGTCATTCTCCACATCACTGGTTCCCAACTTTGGCTGTATATTAAAGTCGCTGGCAGCTTAAAAAAAAATTACTAATGCCCTAGCTTTACTTCCAGAACAATTAAGTCAGAATCTCTAAGTTTGAACATCAAGAGTTTTTAAAAGGTCCTCAGGCAAACACACACCAAGGACAGTTAAGAACACTGCTATAGATTCAGTTTACCAACACTAAAATGGCTCAGAGTTTGGGAAATGAGAATAGGAACAAGAATTCCAGTTAATTCAACTAGAAAATCTATTCCTGAAAAACTGAGTATTGGCTATATTTATTCTGCATATGATACTGGATCTCAAATATTCTATTTGTTCATCATTATGTTGGTGGTTTCATGCTAATACTACAGAATGATAAATTGATAGTCAAAGATTTCTTTAAGGATGTCTTTAATTTTATACAAATAGAATCAAATTTTCTATTGTTTGCCAAACTTGAACTGTTGGTCTCAGAAGTTTTAGTTTGATTTCCATAAAACACAGCCAGAATTAAACTGCAAAACCAAAACTCTTAACTGTCTTCCTGAAAAATACATTTTTAAAAAAATACGTATCAAAGAAGGTTCAGGACTTACTTAAATGATTTTGTTTTATAGCCATCATTCCAAACTTAGAAATTTTATCACCCAAAATGCAATGAAGGCATTACAGTAGTCAAAGCATAGTTAAAAACTCATCTTCCTGGGAATGCATTTATCATCCAGGAAAGTAGTGGGAAGAAGAAAGTAATAACACGTCACTAAACCCAGCACTTACAAAGAAGTCAAAAGTTGCAAAACAATTTATATTGCAAAATGTGTAGTTATCTTTTTAAATTTCATCATCTTTCAGTAGACAATGAATATAGATAACAGGATCTCCTAAATTTAATCTGAATTTCAAATCCTTCTACTCACCCTCTCAACCTTTCACTTGGATCTGTGTATAACTAACTTAGATGAAATGATATGATGATATATATATCACTTTCAACTCATTTGATTTCTGGACCATATGTCAGAGAAATGGTCTCCCCATTCTTTGTTTTACCTTTGCAAAGGCACTTAGTTGGTTCTTTCTGTCAGGAATGACTTTCCATTTTGCCTCCATTAAGACACTGAAGTCATGAAATCACAGGTCTGGAAGACATTTTAACCTAATCTAATCCCTGCTCTCTGTCAGAAATTTTTCCACAAAGTCCTAATCTAATCTTACCCAATATACTCAACATACTCATTTCACCTATCCCTCATATCCTACTCAAACACTTTCTCCTCTAGATTGTGACCTTCTTAAGGACAGAAGCTATATGGCCACCTTTTCCCTCTACAGTCCTGCACATGGACGGTGCCTAGCTCCCAGGGAAGGCAGTAAGTATCTCATGAGTGGCATCCTATTGTAAGGCCAATACACAATCATTCACTCTAGCCCCTTCTTATAAGCATTTCCCCCCTTTGCTTGAAAACCCTTTGAAGGTGGTAATTATTTCTTCTTTAGCAGTCCCATGGACCCTAGAAGACAACAGGAAAGTTTTTAGATTCACAGATTATGAGGTAGCTCATCATATTTTTCACGTATGAGAGGGATACTAAAGTGGAGTGGTACTCAAATGAGAAGAAACACATATCCATGTTCCCAATAAGTACTGAAATACACTATTTCCTCAATTTTGTTAATATCTCCCTCTCAAGGTACTGACTGAAGACAAGAAAACAGGCTCTCCAAACCTGCAAACCTAGGGAATATACAGAGCTTCTCAAACAGCACCCCCTGTTGACTTACAACCATTGTCTTCAAAGATCTCATAGAAAAATTAACAAGAAGTTCTATTTAAGAAAACAACTTCAAACTAAGTTAAACGTTTTCTCATTCACAGGGGATTAAGGTTTCCTGGTAACTCTCAAAGTAAACAGGCACATGGGAATTGAAACTGGGTTTGTTTTTCTTTTTTCCCCTTAAAAAAAGTAATTGATGGTGAAGTCAAGAAAAAACTGAGAAAGCAACACTAAAGGTTCTATAGATTTGCCAATAGTTGGTTTCATCTCTAAATTCCTTCGCTCCCCACCTATCATCACTTTAACCATTAAGAAGTAGAAAATTTGAATGACTGACCGATATTCTAGGGTGACCAAAGTACTAAAAGTAGTGCATGCTAAGAAAGAAAACACATATTTATTTACACACTTCTCCTAGCATTCTGATTACATCAAACAAAAGAAAAAAGAAAGGCTATGTAACCTATTTTTTTTTTACCACTTAAAGTGTAAAGACAGCTCTTTCAAGAAGGAATTTATACCCAAAGAAATAAAAAAACTACAAAAGAACTAGTTTAGGATAAGCCACAACTGCTAAACATACAAAGTAAGAGAATAACATTCAGAGGATTTAATAATTTAATTCAAGGATCATGTTACATAAAGAGATGTAAAGTAACAAAAAGTTCTTCTCAACCATAATTAAGAACAGAAAACGTTTCATGCTGTACTAATCCCTCTGCGTGTTGGCTGACTACAATTTCCCACAAATGGTATAATGTTGACTGAAACAATATTAATGTTAATGGCCAAGAAGAAGGAAATCCCACAACAAAATCTTTTTGGAAAACAGGGACAGCACAAGCTTTTTCCACCTAAGATATTAATAGTGGTGACCTTTCCTTGAATAATGCTGGCAACTGACTAGCAAAAAGAAACACCCTAAAGAAGAGTACTATTCATATATAGTACATATATAAAGAGTGTTCATCATACACTGGTGTAGTGGTTTTTTTTTTTTTCATGCTTTAAACACACTATGGTATTGCTGCTATATACATAGTTTAGTGGCAGGTTTTAAGAAAATTTCCTTATGCCTCATCTAAAGAGCACTGCTCCTTTAAAGATAAATTTTTTAACATTTATTTATTTTTGAGAGAGAGCGACAGAGCACAAGTGGGGGAGAGGCAGCGAGAGAGGGAGACACAGAATCCAAAGCAGGCTCCAAGCTCTGAGCTGTCAGCACAGAGCCCGACACAGGGCTCGAACTCAGGAACCTGAGCTGAAGACGGATGCTTAACCAACTGAGTCATCCAGGCACCCCAAACACAAAATATAATTGGAGCCATTCATTGAGGAGTTAAACTACTCTACACACACACACACACACACACACACACACACACACACACACACCAAATTTTGTTAAGTGTGAATGCCTAAACCTTTTGAAGAGAGGGCAATTGTACAATTATTCAAGTAACTGAATGGCTTTTATGCATTTTAATCCAAATCTTGATTACAAGGCCTCACTATTTCTCAACTACATCAGAAGGGGTGAAGCTACAAGTACACCTACAGATCAAAATCTAAGAAGCAGCACAAACTGCCTGCTCTCTGTAGGGGCTCTCTCACTTCTGGCCTATCTGCTTCTCTCTCTGGCTTTTGTTCCATGTTCCCTTCTGTGGATGGGCTTCTTCTGCTTACTCACAGCTGCTTCTCCCTTATCATTCCAGCTTTTAAATGTCTAACTCAGTCCCCCTGGATTCTCCCTCACCCCGTGCTAACATCATGACCTTTCCCATTCTGTTCCCACTATCACTCTGGGTCTTAGTTTCCCAATTTGTTAGAGATTAATCTCATTAGGTGAGTTTTCAGAGCCCATCACACTGGTCATGGCCATCACTGGATCCCACATCTAGACCCATCAGTGGTGGCTAGATGAGCTGGGAAGCAGAGTAAGGTAGTACAAAACATGGCTTGCTCCTCTTCTTTTTCACGGTAGGCTACGTAGGAAGGCAGGCATGTAATGAAGTACGATTCAGACATACAAACAAGGTTAAGGGTTGAATTCCCCAAAGAATAAATTCCAAAAATAATCTACCTTTTCTAAAAGAAAACACAAAATATTAAACACATCAAGAAAAAAGTTGTTCTTAAAAAAAAAGAGTCCCAAAATTCAAGAAAGGGCTGATTCAGGAGATTACAACAAACCATTATTTCAAGTTTTATAATAGCAAAATATCAGAGATACAAACTTCACAACAACCAACTTAATGTGATTTTGAAATCTGATTAAACAAGGTATAAAAGACTACAAAATCCATGCCATTTATTTTACTGCATTAATTTGCCTCCAGCCTTTTAGTTGTCTCCTCTCATGCACTACAACAACCCTAACTCAGAACCCTACCTAGCAAAACTTGTAGCTTGACAGAACTTCTCTCAACTATAGAAGCATATAGCCCAGCCAAGAGGGTATAAGAACTGCTGATTTAAAGAAAATCATTAATGTTTTACTAACAGGAGTCAAAAAAAAAAAAAACCAGTCAAACAAAGTTGGAAAAGCACTCTTCAAGTGAGCTGCCACCAACTGGCTGCCTGACCTTGAAAGAAAAATCAATCCAAGACTAATCAGAGCACTGTCTAGAAGAAAAAAAATGCCATCACCACATCCAGCTTTAAAATGTGCTAATTCTTCTGTGAGCCCATTTTAGGTCAACAAAGTTTAAGCTCTTTATTAAATATCACGGCATTCACTTGAGTCACACTAAATGGCACTACAATGACCCCATCAATTTTATGGACTGTAATCCTTCCACTGAGTCCTTTACTCTAGAACAACCTTGAGTCCATAGTGAAGAAAGAAAATCATACAGGAGTTCTGACTAGTGAGTCACAGAAGCCAGGTGAAACCTTTCAGAGAGATGCCTTCTATAGTTCCATATGCTGGCCACCATAATGGCCACATCATCTCCAAGCCAAATGTTAGGTCGAGAGAGTAGAGTGAGAGACAGAGCAGTAAGCAATACCTAAGTGGGCCTTGACCTGCCAGTCTGAAATCAAGTATCTTCATTTTATGTTAGCATAAATATTAGCTAGCAGTGAATTGGGGCCAGCCTTTCTTCTTCAATTGGGTGAAGAATAGCAATAAATGCCAATTCTTCATGTCTGTACCAATGCACAGCACCTGAAGATTATATAATCTTTAGCTACTTGAGGATCCTATCAATATCACAGATATTATGGCCTCACTATAAAGGTACAGGGTATATCCAAAATGTTGTACCCAGATATCACTGTCAGATTTAAGATGGAACACTGATCCTGCTCCTGAAAGTGAAGAGAATGGTGAGAGGTCTGAAAATTAAGTCATATGATAAATCAGCAACTAAATAAAATCCAACTAAATAAATCTTTAGTTGGAAGAAAAGAAGGCATAGAGATGTTGTAAAAAACCATCTTCAAAAAATTTTACACCTCCAAATAGCAAAACAAAAACAAATGGGGAGAGCCTTTCTAAAAAGTTAGCATTCACTAAAAATGATGTGCCATATATATATATATATATATATATATATAGTACAACTGTTGTGATACAGAAGGAACTTCAGTACTTGATGGGAAGCAGAACCAGATGACTTCTCAGACTTCTTTCACCAAAATACTGTATATGCTATAAACTGACAATTCATGCATCCATGAGCAACCTCAAACTTTTAGCAATCATGATTTGTTTTGCTCCATGAGTTGGTAGTGGCTGATCTTGGTTTTAAAAGTATTAGCTGTCCACTGCAGGAAAGTAGAGAGAAAGAATAAAAATGAACCATAATCTCACAGCCAAGATAATCAATGTTAACATTTGGCATAATTCCTGCCCCAATCATTTTTCAAGGCATAAATGTATGTAAGAAAATTTGAGTTAAGCTATACGTTTTGTCCTGATTTTTGCATTTATATGATCATTTTCTCAAGTTGTTAAATATTTACCAAAAAAAGCAAGATTTTTTAATGCCTATCTAGAAATATAAAGTTTGTATATAGCATATTAGCATATTTCAAGCATACATTAGGCACTTGGGTTATTTTTAGTTATTACAAATATTATCACAATGAATATCCTTTTAGATTGATCTTCAGACACATCTCCAATGATGCTGTATGTATATACAAGACTGAATTTGTCTTATGCTATCTTAGATATAAAAACAATTTGAATCATGTGACAACCAAAGGACATAATTAAATATACACACAGATACAGACTACCACAGCAAAAGTAAGTCTCCTGTGACGAGAACTAATCAAACTTAATCCTTCCTCAAAAACAGGTAATGCCACTATCTTGAAAAACTGCTTCTGACCCACACAAATATGCTTATATCCATTTTTTAGTGTAATTCTGGCTTATCTGTATAGTGTGAATATTGTCCTGAAATCTTAGTATCAACCATATATAAAGAAGTTTGTATCGGGGCGCCTGGGTGGCTCAGTCGGTTAGGCGGCCGACTTCGGCTCAGGTCACGATCTCACGGTCCGTGAGTTCGAGCCCCGCGTCAGGCTCTGGGCTGATGGCTCAGAGCCTGGAGCCTGCTTCCAATTCTGTGTTTCCCTCTCTCTCTGCCCCTCCCCTGTTCATGCTCTGTCTCTCTCTGTCTCAAAAATAAATAAACGTTAAAAAAAAATTAAAAAAAAAAAAAGAAGTTTGTATCTCAATATTTTAAGAGAAATGCTGACAATTATAGGAATTAAGGACTTTAATCCGTTCAAGGAGAACATTTTACAAAATAATACAAAAGCCTTTTTTTTAAACTAAGACCAATAAATCATTTACTAGACCTTTCAATTGTAATTCTACTCCAGGTATGCTGAGTGTCACTATTTAATCCAGAGTCCTGCCTGGTGACCCTTCTTAAACAAACCTATGTTCATGAATTCAACTGGATTTTCCATATGACCCAATGCTTTGAGTTTGGTTTCAAGAAGAAAGAATATTTTTACTGGAAAAACCTAAACTCTCACCAGCTACTGATTTAAGATTATTATTCACTTAAAAAAAACTGTGGTAGTAATTAGGGCATATTGACTACCATCAACATACATTTTACAGGAATCTTAATGACATTCCCCATTCCATGGTTGCAGAAAGAGGAATAAAAAACAAAATACGGTTTTCATAAAGCAGTTGTATGAAATGGCAGCCAGAAATGAAAGCCAAAATACAATATGATGATGGAAATCTACAGGTAATTATACAGCATGCTACAAATATGGGCCCAACAGCTAAGCTTCTCATGCCAGATAAAACACCAAGGCAGACTTGAGAAGACCAGAAAAATGGATGATGAATAAGTCACTGAGATGGTCCTTTTCTTAATCTTTTCTCACTCACCTTTATCTGCTAGACAGAAGAGAGAGAAAATTATGAGGCATAAAAATAGGATTGATTCTTATCTTTGACAACTTTCAAAAAGATAACCAACCTGCTTTTAGGGGTTGTTCCGTTTTTCTAAGCCTTATACATGGTCAGTTATCCTTAGTTAGCCAGTAATAGGAGAGAACCATGATGACAAATTCTCTCACTGAAACTCACTCTCAGGGCCACTCATAATCTCTGAACATTAGCTTCAAGGCTTAACTGTCCATTAGTAATGACATCCATTAATGATCACCTTTGCATAAGATTAGAACCAACACTGTAACAGCCCTCTCCACATATCTTCAGAACCATGACACCAAATACTCACTGAATACACATCTTTTCATAACATTTGAATTGTGAGCCATATTAAAACATTATCTATAAGATTAGAATTTTAAAATATCCCAATTTTACTTAAATCAAATGTCAAGGGCACCTGGGTGGCTCAGTCAGTTAAGTGTCTGACTCTTGATTTCGGCTCAGGTCATGATCTCAAGGTTTATGGGATGGAGCCCTGTGTCTAGCTCAGCACTAACAGTACAGAGCCTGCTTGGGATTCTCTCTCCCTCCCTCCCTCTCTCCCTCCCTCTTTTTCTCTCTCTCTCTCTCTCTCTCTCTGCCCCTCCCAGCTTCTACATGCACACACTCTCTCTCTCAAAATAAACAAACATTTTAATTAATTAAATTTGATTTAAATTGTTTAAGTATAAAGTCTCAGTGTTAGAGAAAGTATATCATGTGTGACAGTTAATTGAATTCATTTTTAAATAATTAAACCCAAACTTATTTCTATTACCAGAGGAATATGATCTATTCAACATACACAAATAATGACCAGTCAAAAAAGTAGAAGCAATTCTTTAATTTCTGCCTTAGCCCCCGCCCCAGTAAAAAGATTAAAGAATTCCTCATATAAGATCACCTGAAACACTCATTTGGTAGAGGGAAACAAATACTCCTTCCACAATTTTCCCCCAAAGACAACACTTCCTACTTTCCAGTCTCAAATGACAAAAGTAATCTGTTTGAATTAAAAGGATGAGTTTGAGGGTACTAAAAATACACCACATAAGCCACCAAACAGTATCTTATTTATGTTAGTCTTACTGTTAGCTCTCATGAAAAGCCATAGTTTATGGGTCATTTTTCCAAACTGACACATTTGAAGACTATAAAAATATCCCTACATTAAAAATGTGTGATGTATACTTTGGGGAGAAATAATGTATATAACCTGATGCAATGGAAAAGTTGGCTTTCAATTATGATGCTGACTGGATTTAGTCTTCTTCGGCCATTGGGACTCAGGATTCCTAAATAAAGCATGGTGCTTTGATGAGTCACATTTGCAGCACAATCACTACACTCATCCCCACCTAATACACTGTAACACATTTTCCCCTCCCAGATCTGGCCATAGTTATTTCACAAGAAAAAAAAAGCACTGATTAAAAGGAAACAGGACAGACAGTGAGTAAGCCATGAACAACTGCCCAAAGAGCTGTAAAAATCCTGGCAGAATCATTTCCATGTGTTTCAATTAAAGTTGCCATGAGAGGTGGAAAACGAACTAGAGAGAATATTGATAAAGTTGTATCCATTCCCTCCCTTTTGTAAGTATAGTTAGAGCCAAAGAATAAAAAGTACAATTATTGGAGATCTTGCAAAGTATTCATACAGGAAAACATTTGGAATGTATCCAATGAAAACATTCTGACTTATAATTCCATCAGCCAATCAGAGAATATTTTTGAAAAGCACTTTATATGCATTTTTAATATACACAGAAAAAATGCTAAGGGTTTATAAACAGTAGTTCTCTTTCAAGGATGGGATGACAGATTACATTTTTTTAATCCTTCTTGTGTGTTAATTACAGATTTGTTCTAGACAATTTAGAAATGACTTGTAATAAGGAAAAAAAACAAATTTAGTACAAACGACTAGGCAGTTAAATATACAGAGGAAAATGTGATAAATAACATTTACAGTTTTAGCAATTTTTTTCTAATTATAGTAAATTTTTCTACAGAACGATTTCCTCCATTAAGAAGTGTTTATAGGTTGAATTGTGCCTCACAAAATTTCTTATGTTGAAATCCTAATTCCCAGCACCTCAGAATGTGACCTTATTTGGAAACAGGGTGACTGCAGATATAATTAGTAAGATGAGATCACTGGGGTGAGCCCTAATCCACTGTCCTTATAAAAAGAGAAAATTTGGATACAGAGACACACACAGGGAGGATGCCTGTGAAGACAAAGGCAGAGATAGAGATAACACATCTACAAGCCAAGGAACACCAAAGATGCCAAGCAACCAACCAAAAGCTCAGGGAGAGGAATGGAAGAGATTCTCCCTCACAGTTTTTGGAAGGAACCAACTTTGTTGACACCTTGATCTTGGACTACTACCTCCTGAGCTGTCCGACAGCCAATTTCTGCTGTTCAAGCCACCCAGGTTGCAGTACACTGTTACAGCAGCCCTAACAAACTAACACAAAAGGTTTCAAAGCACACCACAGGAAGACATTACACTTTGACCACACACAAATAGTTTTGTCATAACTATTGGTCTTCTGGTGGATAGTGCTTGCAAAATCAATCCTCTTTCCATATGCTCCTCCTCCCCCCTGTCCATTGCTACATTTAGGGAAGGCTACATAACTAAGTTTTCTCCTTTGGAATATGAGAAGTAACATACACCACATTCAGGCTTTAAGACTGGGGCACACCCCTTCATACTCTTCCTCTTTCTCCCAGCTCACATCTGAACATGGCTCACCCAGATCAACCACAAAGATGAGATCCATGCCCTAAGGAGTAGCAGAGCTACTTCTTAGAAGGAATGTGGGTCTTTAACTGACAGCATGGGACAGAGCCACCCACGAAGCAGGAATATGCTCCTTACAATGTCACATGAAAGTAAAGGAAATAACTCTGTTCTTTAAGCCACTAAATTATTGGGTTTCTCTGCAATACCAGGTTAGTCTTTTGCTCTAAGAGAGCATCAGGGGAAATAAAATATTCCTAACACATGCAGTAAAATAGCATATAGAAAACCAGGTAAATCTCTGAAACAATAAATGTGACTCTATAGGAGAAATTTAAGTATAAACTGCTACAGCTCCAAATCTGAAACAATGTATGTGATGATCTTAGTAGTCGTTAAGCTACAATTGAAAACCTTTGAGGGAATCTGCCAATCCTTATCCTTAAAGGTTTTTTTTCTTAATGATATTTTAAATTTATTTTTAATTTCAAATATTTTCATGAGAATAGATTTAGTATATGATTTTACATATATTTTAATGGTACAACAACAACAACAACAACAACAACAACAAAGTGACATATAAAAGTCTCATACTCCTCCAATCTCCTCTCTAGGGAAAGCCAGAATAAAGATAGGAAGGTAGCCTTCCAGACTTAGAGGTTATAAAATAATAAGCGTGGTCAAGTTTTAAAGTCAACTCAAGAGAGGTTTTAATTTGGGTTTGTGATACACACCTAGAGTCAAAACCAAAACATTTTAATAATAAGCATATGGAGCCTTCATATCTGCCTTACTCTGAGAAAAGAAAATTAATTTCCCACAGATGCTAATGACCAGCAATGTGGCCTATTTCTTGTTCTGAAATTCTTCCAAAATGCCATTACGTGAAACTGAAATACGTGTGAAACTAGAAGCAAGTTCTTGGAGAACAATTCCATACTTCTCTATTACTTCATTCTACTGTAGATGAACCACAGTGTCTACTTCTGTCTGGTCAAACACTGAAAAGTACTCTTCTGGAATTTGGGGTGTTTGCCTTTTATTAAAGTTACAGGTTTTTCTACCCAGGGTGTTTATCCAAATCCTGTATGGACACTTATCAGGAAGACACGCTATTGAACTAAAGAAGAAAATGAAGAGATGTAAATTACTCCCATTTAGTTATTCAGGACCTCATTAACCTGTGACCAAGGATGGAATCTATGATTCCAATTCGTGGTTTGGTGGACGCACACATGTTCCTGGATTCAAACATGTGTTTCTATTTAAACTGCTGGAATGTATATATGGCTCCACAAAGAGTGATAAATATAGCAAATCTTCTAAGAATGAAGGTCCTTTATGACCATATACACCGTATTTTAATTCAGCTTTGAAAATGTCTCAGTCACACAAAGCTCAACAATCTGCTTTCTCCATCTATCCACAAGTTAAAGAACAATGAAATAAAACCCTTCCACAGATCACATCTATCTGCACCTTTTCAGTCAACCCAAGGCAGATCTGTCATTTTTGCTATGTGTCTTCTTTGTTCTTCCTCACGGCAAGCCTGCCTTAGGTAAAAGGCGGGGCAGGGCATTCTGAAATGCTCAGGTACTGATATGTTGGATATTAATCACTAAGAGATAATGCCAAGTAAGGAGCTTCTGGTATAGTACAGAAACTTCAACGGCCTGAGCCTAAAGAAGGGCTGGAAAACTATTTCTGCCAGCACAGCATTTTTAAATTTTAAAAATTTAACTCCCTTTTGAAAAGGGCCCCCCCACTCAAATAAGGAACTTCATCATATAGGATATCATATCTCACCATGAACTATGAATTCCTCAGATGTCATGTGTGCAAGCCAAAGGTCTGAAGTGTGAATGCCACAGGAATCCTTCCACCCCTGTTTAGCCTTCTTACATTGTGTTTCTCTGCCTAGAATGCCTTCCCAAGCCTACCTCTTCTCTTAACTACTACTCATCTCAGGAACTCAAGAAATCCTTTCTCATCTTCTAAAGCCCCAGTCAAGTGTTTAACCCTCTATAGCCCCAGACTCTCCTGCTATTTATATGAATATTGTCAGACACCAGACTAATTTCTTTAAGGCAGAGACTATGCCTTGTTCGTTTTAGTCTCTTTTGTGTGTGGAATAGAGCAAGTGGTAAATAAATACTTTCAGAATGAAGAAATACCAATACAAGCATCGGCTCTGAAAATATTTGCTTACATATTCCTGGAAGAGAATGCAAAAGTTAGCAAACAAAACATGTAGCTCACACAGAGGCAAGAGAATAAAGAGGCCATAAAAGGTCACATCTGGTTACACACAGGTTGATTTTTCCAAAGGCTGACGACCCTCCCCAGCGTTATTTAACTTCATCTATACTTGCTGCTTTATTTCACTCCAGGACACCTGTATATATGTTTCTACATACATGCTTTCTGTATCCCAACAACAAAGACACAAATATAATAAATCCAAATAAATGAAAGAAGAACATGCACTTGAGTCAATTTCTTTGAAAGGACAGACATCTTCCCTTATATAAAGCACTTATTTTAAAACAGAGCTGACTAGAAATAATCAACTGCTATTCATAGTTTCCCATATTCCTTTTTCATCAGGTCCATTCTCATTTCCCTTTGTTATATATGACTAGCCAGACTGGCTTCACTGAAACTCAGAACTCTCAGAAGACAGGGACAGATTGAACATGGTTACCAAGAGTGAGCAAGCAGGTCTAAAGGTGCATCTTTTGTCGATTATATTATCCCACCTGTGGTCATGCTTACTGGAAATGAGGAAAGCTGTGAGGGATTCCTCTCCATGTCTCAGGTCAGGTATGTATAGGGGTAAAAAGAAATAGGGGGCAGCAGAGAAAGAATATAATCAGGACAGCCCACGTGGCAGCCTTCATTGCCTCTTTGCCTCCAAGCAAACATGTCCTTAGATTTGCTCAGGAGGAGCAAGAAGTTAGAATGGCTATGTCCCAAAGAGCATCTCACCCTTTCTTTCCCCTAAACATCTCCAGCTGTCTCATGAAAATCTATTCCCCTTCAAATGGAAGGGGAGTTTTTAGGAGTTTTGAGTATAGCCACTGCAACATGCTGATTTCTCCTTAATTATCACCAAGGCAGGAGTACAAAGCAACTTACCTTCTGAAAAAAGTCTTCCCCACTTTTGCCTTTTCCTTCAGCAGCAGCTGTAAATAAAAACATACACATTTAAAATAGTTTCTTTTTCAATCTCTGTATTCAAAAACCTCTCAAGTATCAGGTATGAGAATACAAAAGTAAGCAAGATGCCATTCTTGCTCAGTGACTGCCAGAACAGGCTTCATTTCTGATGCAAAGCTGGTAAAAAACAAAACACTAATCCATTCAATTATACATCTTTAGATAATTTCACACTTTTTTGGGGGGGGTCTGGAAGATTCAGGTCTCTCTTTTCACACATTGATGATTATAATCTCATCCTTTCATAGTTAAGGAACTACATGAAGAAATGCAACTACCAATATAACCAACTATAGTGTTCTAAGCACTTCCTTTTTGTTCTATGCTTTGCAAAGACTATATAATCTACTTGAGTTTCAGCTGGCATCATACTACTTCAATTCACACTTTAATTCACATTTATAAGATAAAGACAAAACAACATGAGGATTAAATAGTAATAGTGAAGGTCACAGACAACAATAAAACTTCATGGGAGATTAATTAAAAGGTCATTACATTTGAACAAATTGTTTTTATATGTAAATGGTAGCCTATAAATACATGAGAAACCCAGTTTTCTACATTCGAAAGTCTTACAACTCTGTGAACCTTTTTTTTTTAAGTTTATTTATTTTAAGAGAGAGAGTGTGTGCGTGAACAGGGGAGGGGCAGAGAGAGAAGAGAGAGAATTCCAAGCAGGTTCTGTGCTGTCAGTGCAGAGCTGGATGTGGGGCTCAATCTCACGAATCGTTAAGATCATGACCCGAGCCAAAATCAAGAGTCAGATGCTTAACTGACTGAGCCACCCAGGCACCCAATGTGAACCTTTTTTTAAATCTGTAGAGAGGAGTAGGCAATTTGACTAAAAGGAAAGAGGGACCAAAGAGACAAAAGCGCCTTGCTCACAATAGCCTCAAATTGCATCTTTCAGAAGGCAAACACCAAACGGGTCTCAAATTCAGGTGCAGGGTGGAATAGTGGTTAACTGGAGAAGCCTCTGGCCAAGACAAGGAAACAAGCTGGAGCAAGAACTCTTAGGCAATGAAACCTGGAAGACCATGGTACCCCAAACACTTACTGGTCAACACTATCAAGGGGCACTGCATGTACATGCATATACATGCATGTATGTGTGTCCAGGACACTTATAAAATTATTAAAGACTCTTGTGTGTCAACTATACTTCAATTTAAAAAATTATTAATGACCCAAGAAATGTGGCAGGTGATTCTGTTAAGTGGAAGACTCAAAACTCAAATAAATTCCCTCAAAAAAAATAGCAAGTACTAAAATATAAATTTTTTCACCAATTTTAATCTCACAGTTAAAGACACCTTCTACAGTCTTGCAAAATGTGTATTTTTATCCACATGTTTGCATCCAAAAAACAGAATTCAGAGTACATGTTTCTGTGATTTCCAAAGACATTCTGAATAAATGTATGACAAGAGCTAAAAAGAAATAAAAAATTTAAAACTGTATTCTAATGGTAGGCTAAACAATAGCCTCTCAAAGATAGTCATGTCCTAATGCCTGGAACCTCTGAATATGTTACTTTAAGTGGCCAAAGGGATTTTGCAGGTGTGATCAAATTACATTAAATTATCTTGAGACAGGGAGATAATCCTCAATTACCCAGGTGGGCCGCATGTCATCATATGGGGTTCATTGTAAGAGGGAAGCAGGAAGGTCAGAATTCAAGAAGGCAATGTGACAACAGAAGCAGAGGGAGGGCAGGACATGTAACAAAGAAAGGAGAGGTCAGAGGAGAAAGGCATTAGAGATGCTATACTGCTGGCTTTGAAGATGAAGAAAGGGGCCACAAGCTAAGGAACATAGGTGGCCTCTAGAAGCTGGGAAAGGCAAGGAAATGGATTCTCCCCTGGAGCCTCCAGGAGGAGCATGGCCCTGCCAACACCTTGGTATATCCCAATGAAACCCATTTGAGACTTTGGACCTCTGGAACTGTAAGATAATAAATTTACATTATAAACCATTATACTTGTGATAATTTGTTACAGAAGCAAAAAAACAAATACACACACACACAAACAAAACAAACCTAATACATAATGCCAATACTATTTTTACTTTCTGCACAAATACCATACTTTCTACAGCATGAACTGAGCAAAGACATGTGAGCATTTCAAGCACACATTTTCACAAATACATTCTTGGTAGTTAACTCTACAAATTATGATTTCTACTCTCTAATCTGGAAATATGTCAATATTAATAAAACTTTTAAAAATACAAAAAGCAAATTTGAACCAAAAGAGCAAAGCTCATACTTTCCAAATAAACTGGAAAATGTGGCTGATTGTAGCTAGAGGGACAACCTAGGCAAGATAAAATGACAGTGCCCAAACCTAATGACACAAACCTAATAACAAGTGCCTTGGGGGCACTTCAACTCAGCCATCTCTTAGGCTGCCTTTATCTCTAAAGCAAAAAAAAAAAAAATTGAAGGGGCCCTACTCGATAACAAAATTGCTTGGCAATGAAAATTGCACAGCAGGGCACAAAGATGTGAGAAAATTCTAGTGACACCAAGGAAACTCTTCTTTGAAAAGAAACTTTAGAATCAAAGATATTTCCAAAAGCCTATCAAGCAAGAAAGATTCACCCACAGGGAACTCCTTCACAACTTATAATTCATCACTTTAAATTTCCTATTACAATTACAGTTCATTACAGACATTTCCTTTAGGGCATTTATTTTGCTCATGATAAACTCATTATGTCACAACCTTTAAATCCCCCTTCATTTGAAGTCCAGCTAAACAGACTTCATAGAATGGCCTTTCAATCCCTGGATGAATAAAAAATGGAGGGGGTGGGATTTCCTTAGGCTCAAATTATAACTATGTTCCAGAAAAATATCTAAAATTTAACAGAAACCTGCACATGTAACCACCTTACGATTTCCAGGGGAAGAGGAGGCAGGGATACTCATTAGCACCAAAAATACTCATACCAAAATTCTTTGGCCTTTTTCATTCCAAGTGTTTATGTATAAAAAACTCCAAATCTGAGATAGATTTTCCCCTAAATCTAGAGTAATGTCCATTCCTGAAGCCCACAATTACCCTAATAAAAAGACTCTGGTTGGATACTTAATGAGATCACTGTCTTAGGTATAAACCATGGTCAGTCCCAGTCATTGGCACGTTACAGTGACTATTCCTTATCTCATTTCTGGGTTTCTGGGTCTCCTGAAGGACTTTTACTGACCCCATGCAAGCAAAGCTGCCAAGGTTAATATGTTCATTTTAGAGATGCAGAAAAGAACAAAAAGAAGTTCACTCTTTCATTCCATAAATATTTAAGTCCTGTGCTGGTGAATCAACATTGGCAAGGCCCTGACATTCAACTTACGATCTTGGCCTATATTTTCACAGCCTCCCACTAGTGAGATAAAGCCAAAATCAAAATTTAATTTTAGTGACAACTTTCCCAAATATCTTTTCACAATCACAACTCTATCCAAACTAAGCTTATTAGAAATTTAACTTAGCTGTTCTCATTTGGGACAATGTACTAAAAAGCTACTCATTTTACTCTTAAATCCAACACTACAGCTGGGCAGCTACTGCCAGGCCTGAAGAGTGAAGGGTGCTTCTAGGAAGACCATCTAAGAATTGGATTGTAAGAAAAACATGAGATATGATAATATCTTGACTCAATGGTTGTCTTTTCATTATGGTTGGAGGGGCAAATGTTGCCTGTGAAATGAGCCAAGACATACTTGATGTCACAGCATTCCTTGACCTTTGAAGTCTAATTCTATTCTGTGGTATAACAGTTCTACTGAGTCCTCACACTCTTATACACTGATATACTCCTATCTTTTATATTCCATAGTAACAGGAATACACACATAATGACTTAGCAGGCTTTTCCTAATGTCTTTATAGCAGACTTCTGCCTGATGTTCCAAAATGTAATCATTTGATTGTAAAATCCCTGGACTATACTTGCCAATGAAAGCAGTTGTCTTTATTTTCATGACATAGAATTCCAGGAATAAATTACTTCAATACTACTGAAACATAGCTTCATAGATTGTGCAGGTAAAGCATTTCATATTTTAAGCTGAACAATTCATTTTTATGTTTATTATAATTTCTCCAATGTTTTGCCATATTTTATTTGATATTTTTGCTTCACAAGAAATATGGGATGGCAAAAGCCATAGCCAATAAAAACAGCAAAAGTTGAAACAGGTGTAAACTATTATACTCCTCCAAATTACAGGGCAAGTCTAGTTAATTACTGAATTAAAGGGTGGGGAGGGGGTAAGCTTGATTTTAAATTCTTTGTAGGGCATATGGAAACTTATTTAAATATCCTTTTCACTCTGAAATGCTTTTCCATTATAACATCTGATGCTTTCTGGAGTCAAATCTAAAAACACAAGGACTAAAAACAGTATGGAGTATCTTTAAACACTCCCGTGATAGGCAATGGGTTTTTCCCTCAACCCTGTGGAAACTGAGCCAAAAAAAAAAGTTCAAATTATAAAATAAATGAGAAATAATACTTGAAATTTATAAAGATTCAAGGCATTCCTCCCTTTTTCTTAACACAAACCAACTGTAGCATATTTGCAACTAAGAAGGCTGTTGTATGTTAAGGTCACCTGAAAGATAAATGTAACCATGTAGGTAGCCTCATTCTCCCACAAAAATACTTCACTAAAATTTCAAAACATTCACTTATTATATCAACTTAATCAATATGCTTAAAGAGCTTTGCCAGATATTTTATTCTATATAACACAGTTTTCAGAAAACTTCCATGACAATTGGGCCAACTTCACTGAAAGAGGAATCACAAAAAGATGTAGAAGATGCAGTTGCTATATACTCCCAGAAAACTTTACGTGCATGATTCATATCTAACACTCTACAGTGGCATAAAAAGTTCTGAGAATTGATTGAAGAAATAGACATTAAGCTTATTTTTAAAGTTTCTTTAATTCTCAAAGTCATTCAAATACCCTAGTCAACCAAAACACTCCAAGTTTAAACATCAGTAATGAATAGTGTCTTCTGAATGTTGTATATCACATTAAGAATGAGGAATTTCAGGCCTCATCTTTCCTAAAACTCCCTACCTGCTTTCAGAGTCCACAATTAACAAATCAAACTCACCTGCTCTAAAGACAAAACAAACAAAAAACACATGTAGGCCTGTTAAGAAAAGGGAAACAGTCGAAAATATTTTTTTTTCTCAAAGCAGTGGCTGGTAATTTGAGGACAGTTTTCTTCAATGTTCTTCTTAAATACTGGAGGGTTTTTTTGTCTGAGTTCTTTGCAGTTAAAAATTCCCACGTTTAGGAGAGATGGGACAAAGATGGTGGCAGAGCAGGAGGTCCCTATGCTTACCTTGTTCCAAAAATTCAACTAGATAACTTTCAAATCATGCTAAATCCCCCACGAATCAACCTGATGACTGTCAGAAAAAACTCCACAACACAAGGTAGAGAAGAGGCCACATCAAAGAGCACATGCAGCACACATTAGAGATATTCCTTGAAGCACGAGGCCCTTGGGAACAGGGGATACAACACTACAGGGCACTACAGGACCTCTCTGTCATAAGGTTATTACCTTCAAGAGTAGGATACATGGCTGAATTTTCTAACACACAGAAGCAGGCCCAGAGACTTAGACAAAATGAGAGAAAGATGAATTTGTTCCAAATAAAAGAATAGAACAAGGCCACGGCCAGAGATCTAAGTGAAATAGATATAAGTAATACGCATGATAAAGAATTTAAAGTAATGATTACAAAGATACTCACTGGACTTGAGAAAAGAGTAGAAGAAATGAGTGAAACACTTAACACAAAGATAAGGACTAACACAGCAGAAATAAAAGGCTCAATAAACGAAATCAGATACACTCTTGATAAAATAAACAGCAGTCTGGAAGAAGTAGAGGAAAAAATCCAATGACCTAGAAGACAGAGTAATGGAAAGTTATCTGGATAAACTAAAGAGAGAAAAAAGAATTATGCAAAATTAGAGTAGACATAGGGAACACAATGATTCCATCAAAAATAGTAACATTCATATTACAGGAGTCCTTGAGGAAGAATAGAGTGAAAACAGGGAAGAAAATTTATTTGAAGAAATAATAGGTGAAAACCACCCTAATCTGAGAAAGGAAACATATCCAGATCCAGGAAGCACAGAGAACACCCAACAAAATCAACAAAAACAGATCCACACCAAGACATACTGTAATTAAAAAGGCAAAATATAGTGATAAAGAAAAAATTTTTTTTTAATTTTAGAGAAAGAATGCTCAAATGTTAGAGAGGGGCAGAAGGAAAGAGAGAGAGAATCTTAAGCAAGCTCCAAACCCAGAGCAGAGCCTGACACAGGGCTTAATTCCACAACCCTGGGATCATGACCCAAGCCAAAATCAAGAGTTGGAAGCTCAACTGACTGAGCTACCCAGGTGCCCCCTAAGAAAAAAAATAATTTTAAAGCAGCAAGACAAAAGAAGATAGTAACTTACAAGGGAAAACCAATAAAGCTATCAGTGGCTTTTTCTGCAGAACCTTTCCAAGGCAGAAGGGAGTGGCATAATATATTCAAAGTGCTGAACTAGAATAATCTGCAGCCAAGAATACTCTATCCAGCAAGGCTATCATTCAGAACAGAGGAAGAGATAAAGAGTTTACCAGACAAACAAAAAATAAAGGAATTTGTGACCACTAAGCCAGCCCTGTAAGAAATACCAAAGAGAACTCTGCGAGAAAAAAGGAAAGACCAAAAGTGAAAGTATGAAGGTAACAAACAAAAAAGCAGTAAAAATGATATTCCCTTTTTTTTTTATTTAAAAAAAGTTTTAATGTTTATTCATTTTTGAGACACAGAGCATGAGTGGGGGAGGGACAGAGAAAGAGGGACAGAATCTGAAGCAGGCTCCAGGCTCTGAGATGTCAGCACAGAGCCCAACATGGGGCTCGAACTCATGAACTATGAGATCATGAGCTGAGCCAAAGTTGGATGCTTAACTGACTGAGCCACCCAGGTGCCCCTAAAAATGAGTATTTCTATAAAAAATCAGTTAAGGTACTCACAAAATAAAAGAATGAAAAATATGACAATATATACCTAAATGTAGGGAGGAGAAGAGTAAAGAATGGGTTCAAATTTAAATGACCATCAATTTCATATATACTGCTATCTGCAGATGTTATATGCAAACTTAATGGTAACCATAAATCAAAAATCACTAATATATATGTAAGGAATAAAGAAAAAGAAATCCATATATCTTACTAATGAAAACCAGCAAACCAGGAAAGAGAAAGACAAGAAAGAAACCAAGAAAATCTTTAGAAACAATCACAAAAGAAATAATACAATAGCAATAAATACCAATAATTAAACGGACTAAATAATAAATAAATAAATAAATAAATAAATAAATAAATAAATGGACTAAATGCTCCAATCAAAAGACATAGGGTGACAGAATTGGTTAAAAAAAAAAAAAAAAAAAAAAAACAAGATCCATCTATATGCTGCCTACAAGATACTTATTTTAGACCTAACACCTTCAGATTGAAAGTGAGGGGATAGAGAAACATTTATCATACAAATAGAGGTCAAAAGAAACCCAAACTCACAATATTCACATCAAGCTAGACTTTAAAACAAAGACTACAATAGAAAAATAAGGGCACCATATAGTAATAAAAGGGGCAATCCAACAAGAACACATAACAAATGTAAATATTAATGCACCCAAAACATATAAAATAGTTAATAACAAACATAGAGGACTTTAACACCTCATTTACAACAATAGATCATCTAAAGAGAAAATAAACAAGGAAACAATGGATTTGAATGACACACTGGACCAGAATGATTTAACAGATAAACTCAGAACTTTCCATTCTAAAATAGCAGAATACACATTCTTTTTGAGTGCATATGGACATTCTCCAGAATAGATCATAGGCCAGCCACAAAACCAGCCTCAACAAATTAAAAAAAAGATCGAAGTCACATCATGCATTTTTTTCTGACCACAAGGCTATGATACTAGAAGTCAACTACAAGAAAAATCTGGAGGGGCGCCTGGGTGGCGCAGTCGGTTAAGCGTCCGACTTCAGCCAGGTCACGATCTCACGGTCCGTGAGTTCGAGCCCCGCGTCAGGCTCTGGGCTGATGGCTCAGAGCCTGGAGCCTGTTTCCGATTCTGTGTCTTCCTCTCTCTCTGCCCCTCCCCCGTTCATGCTCTGTCTCTCTCTGTCCCAAAAATAAATAAACGTTGAAAAAAAAGAAAAATCTGGAAAGACCACAAATACATGGAGATAAAATAACATGCTACTAAACAATGAACGAGTCAACCAGTAAATAAAAAAACAAATAAAGTACATGGAAACAAATGAACATGAACCACAATGGTTCAAAATCTTTGGGATGTAGCAAAAGTCATTCTAAGAGGGAAGTTTATAGCAATACAGGTTTACCTCAAGATGCAAGAAAAATTTCAAACAATCTAACCTTACATGTAAAAGAGCTAGAAAAAGAACAAACAAAACCTAAAATCAACAGAAGAAAGGAAATAATCAAGATTAGAGCAGAAATAAATGATATACAAACTAAAAACACAACAGATCAATGAAATGAGGAGCTGATTCATTGGAAAAATCAATAAAATTGATAAACTTCTAGCCAAACTTCTCAAAAACAAAAGAGAAAGGGCCCAAATAAATAAAATCATAAATGACAGAGAAGAAGTAACAACAAACACTACAGAAATACAAATAACAATAAGGGAATATCATGCCAACAAACTGGACAACCTGGAAGAAATGCATAAATTCCTAGAAACTTATAACCTACCAAAACTGAAACAGGAAGAAAGAGAAAATTTAAACAGACCCATAACCAGCAAAGAAATTGAATCAGTAATTTAAAAAAACTCCCAATAAACAAAAGTCCAGGACCAGATGGCTTCACAGGCAAATTCTACAAAACATTTAAAGAAGAGTCAACATTCTTCTCAAACTGCCCCAAAAAACAGAAAAGGAAGAAAAACTTCCAAATTCATTCTATAAGGCTAGTATTACTGACACCAAAACTAGATAAAGACACCACAAAAGAATTATTGCCCAATATCTCTGATCACCATATATGCAAAAATCCTTAACAAAATTCTACCAAGCTGGATCTAGCATGCATTAAAAAATTCATTCACCCTGGGGCACTGGGGTGGCTCACTCAGTTGAGCATCTGACTCTTGATTTCAGTTCAGGTCATGATCTCATGGTTCATTAGATCAAGCCCTGTGTCAAGCTCTGTGCTGACAGTGTGGAGCCTGCTTGGCTCTCTCCCCCTCTCTCTGCCCTTCCTTGTATGTTTGCTCACTCTCTCAAAGTAAATAAATAAAACTTAAAAAAAAAATTCATTCACCATGATCAAGTGGGATTTATTCCCAGGTTGCAAAGGTGGTTCAATATTTACAAATCAATCAATGTGATACATAATATCAATCAAAGAAAGGATAAGAACAATATGATCATTTCAATAGATGCAGAAAAAGCATTTGACAAAGTACAACATCCATTCATGATAAAAGCCCCCAACAAAGTAGGTTTAGAGGGATTATACCTCAACATAATAAAGACCATCTATGAAAAACCTACAGCTAACATCATCCTTAATGAGGAAATACTGACAAAAGAAGGATGTCCACTCTCACCACTTTTATTCAAGATAGTACTAGAAATCCTAGCCACAGAAATCAGACAATAAAAAGAAAATGAAAGTCATCCAAATCAGTAGGGAAAAAGTAAAACTTTCACTATTTGCAGATGACATGATACTATATATAGAAAACCTGAAAGACTCCACCAAAAAACTGCTAGAAGTAAACAAATTGAGTAGTCACAAGATACGAAATCAATGTACAGATATCTATTGCATTTGTATGCACTAAAAATGAAGAAGAGAAATTACGAATCCCATTTACAATTGCACCAAAAATAAGATACGTACAGATAAACCTAACCAAAGAGGTGGAAGAACATTACTCTGAAAACTAGAAAACATTGATGAAAGAAACTGAAGATGACACAAAGGAATGGAAAGCCATTCCGTGCTCGTGCATTGGAAAAACAAATATTGTTAAATGTCTATAGTACCCAAAGCAATCCACACATTTAATGAAATCTCTGTCAAAATATCAACAGCATTTTTCACAGAACTAGAACAAACAATCCTAAAATCTGTATGGAAAGGCAAAAGACCCTGAATAGCCAAAGCTTGACAAAGCAAAGCAAAGCTGGAGGCATTGCAATTCCAGACTTCAAGTTGTATTACAAAGCTGTAGTAATCAAAATAGTACGGTACTAACACAAAAATAGACATATAGATCAATAGAACAAAATAGAAAACCAGAAATAAGCTAACAACTATATTAATAGTTGTTATTAATTAATCTTCATCAAAACAGGAAAGAATATCCAAAGGAAAGAGACTGTCTCCTCAACAAACTATTTTGGGGAAACTGGTCAGCTGCATACAAAAGAATGAAACTGGACCACTTTCTTACACCATACCCAAAAATAAATTCAAAATGGATTAAATACCTAAATATAAGACCCAAAACCATAAAAATCCTAGAAGACAGCACAGTCAGTAACTTATTTGACATCAGCTATAGCAACTTGTTTCTAGATAGGTCCCCTGAGGCAAAGGAAATTAAAGCAAAACTAAATTATTGAGACTACATCAAAATAAAAAGCTTCTGCATAGTGAAGGAAACAATCAACAAAACTAAAAGGCAACCTATGAAATGGAAGACATAATTTGCAAACAACATATCTGATAAAGGGTTAGTATCCAAAATATATAAAGAACGTACAAAACTCAACACCCAAGGAACAAATAATCCAATTAAAAAATGGGCAGCACATATGAACATACATCTCTCCAAAGAAAACATCCAGATGGCCAAAAGACACATGAAAAGATGTTCATCATCACTTACCATCAGGGAAATGAAAATCAAAACTACAATGAGATATCACCTTATACCTGTCAGAAGGGCTAAAATCAACAACACAAGAAACAAGAGGCATTGGTGAGGATGTGAGGAAAGGGGAACCCTTCTGCATTGTTGATGGAAATGTAAACTGGTGCAGCCACTGCAGAAAATAGGATGGAGGTTCCTCAAAAAGTTAAAAATAGGACTCTTGTGGAATCTAGCTGTCAAAATACTGGGTATTTACCCAAAGAATACAAAAACAGTAGTTCAAAGGGATACATGCACCCTGATGTATTATATAGCAGCATTATTTACAAAAGCGAAGTTATGGAAGCGGCCCAAGTGTCCATCAATTCAAGAATGGGTAAAGCAGATGCGGTGTATATACAGATACAATGGAATATTACTCAGCCATCTAAAAGAATGAAATCTTGCCATTTGCAATGATACAGATACAGCTAAAGTATATTATGCTAAGCAAAATAAGTCAGAGAAAGACAAATACCATATGATTTCACTCATATGTGGAATTTAAGAAACAAAAAAAAAAGGCAAAGGGGGAAAAAGAGAAAGACAAAGAAAGACTCTTACCTATAGAGACGAAACTGATGGCTACCAGAGGGGAGGTGAGTAGGGGGATGGGGGAAATACGTGATGAGTATTAAGGAATGCACTTGTAATGAGCACCGGGTGATGTATGGAACTGTTGTATCCCTATATTATACAACTGAAACTAATATAACACCATATTTTAACCAACTGGAGTTAACATAAAAACTTACACAAAAATCCCCACCTTTAAAAATGCAATAAATTATTTTTAAGGAGACTATGAGACAGGATGTACAAAATTACCTCAATTCTATATCAAAACTGCATGCATATGCATAGAATGTACATGCTAGGGGAAAAAAGTCAAGGATAAACATCAAAATATTAAAAATCATTATTTGAGTGGTGGAATTACTAGGTCATTTATCACTTTCACCTCTGTATTTTTCAGAATGCCTTTAAACAGCTTGAACTTCTTGGGGCACCTGGGTGGCTCAGCTGGTTGAGCGTCTGACTTTGGCTCAGGTCATAATCCTACAGTTTGTGGGTTCAAGCCCCACATCAGGCTCTGTGCTGACAGCTCAGAGCCTAGAGACTGCTTCAGATTCTGTGTCTCCCCCTCCGCCCTCCCCTGCTCACACTCTGTGTCTGTCTCTCAAAAATAAATAAACATTAAAAAATTTTTAATAGCTTGAAATTTTTAATTATGCAAATAAATCAAGTAAAATATTTGAGATCCTTCTTCCTGTTTGTGAGTGAACCAAGGTTGCACTGGTTTGTCACAGCATCATTTTCAGCCCACAAGGTATAAACAATCTGGCAAAAGTCTGAAGGTCAAATGTGGATATAAGCTACCTAAGGGATGGAATGACTAAAGCAATTCCGGAGATGAATAATGGACAATGAAATCATACCAAAGATAGACTATCACAGGCCTTAATTAACCTACCGCTTTCTAGATTGAAATACTGATTCTGTGCAATTCTCAGTGGAAAACTTTTAACAACTTATGCCACGTTAAGAAACTTCACAGCTGAAAACCCTAAACAATCCAATACCTGGAAAACATCTGTGATTCACATCCAACTATAGTTCTAGCCTCAAGAAAGAAAGAGATACTCTCTGAAATGCATGAACCAAAAAGAGAAAAATCTATGTATACATTTCTAATTATAGACTGCTTAAAAGAAGGCCACTTTTACTGGAATGTCACATCAAATGAAACATGAAATAAAACAGACAACACCTTATTAATTTACCACATTCTAAAATGGCTCAATAGCTAAGACTATGAGAGCAAAGAGGGGGATTGTCTATAATTATTTGGGCCAAGAGCATGAGCCATTATTGGAACTACACCAATAATCCAATACATCCTGTGAGACCTTTTTTTAAAAATTTCATTTACCACCAAATTTTCAACCAGTCTAACAGGAATGACAAAGACAATGTTGGAGGTTGGGGGGCAGTCCTAATCTATTCTAACAATGGGACTGCTGTTGCCTCTTTAAGGTTTACATATATTAACCCCAACAATTAACTCCTCTGTAGAAGTACACTTCTCACAATGCAGACTGCACAGGATTTTTTCACATGTTGAATCTGAGGGCAGTAAAGCTTTGCCTTCATTCCAGTGCTGGGGACAATCTAAGACAGTGGTGGCCCTGCCACACTTAGGACACAGCAGCAGCCTCAAGCAAAGGCCAACACTCTCTAGTCTATGGGCTTTTAGTTTCAGAAAGCATCTACTGCTATCAAGTGCAGGAAAACAAATATTCACAAAAATCTGAGAAAATCTAAATTACATTATTCACTGCTTCAAGCAACTTTTAATTTGAACTCTTCAAGCAACTCTGGCTAAGAGTTTACTCAGACTTCAAATTTATTGACCTGACAATGAAGACTTCCTTGTGGACTGATGACCCTAACATACGTCAACATAATCTCAGTCCAACTGATTAACAGAAACTTTGGTAATGTCAAATGTTTTCCTTTTAGGCTCTATTTCTTCTTACATAAGAAATTCCTGAAGCACCATTTAGTCTGGCCTGGGTCATAAACACTATTTGACAACTTTGAGTATTTACATATTAGGGTTTTTCTAAATCAACACTCTTCTAGCTTTGTCAAAAGATAAAGCATGTTCATGGCCTTTATACAGTTTAATGGAATTATGAAAACTTAATACACCACAGTAGGCTTATGCTGGTCTTCCCAGAGAGCTGCACCATCCAAAACAATAGCCACAGGCCACTTGTGGCTATTGAGCACTTCAGATATAGGTAATCTGAATCCAGATGTGCTGTAAAAGTAAAAAAACACATTGGATTTCAAAGATTTAGTACAGAAAAAAAGTAAAAATCTCACTAATGTTTGCCTTATATATTGAAATGATACCATTTTTACATACGAGGTTAGAGAAAACTATTATTAAAGTTAATCTCAACTTTTTCTTTTTCATGTGGTTATAAAATTTTAAGTTACATTTGTGGTTCACATTATATTTCCATTATACAATGCTACTACAGGGGATAATAACTTACTTAGCTATTACCCAAAGACGACTGAAAAAGGTTCAATAGAGAACACAGTGTGACAGGCTACAAAGAGTATTTCCAAACAGCAGGAGTCAGCATCTTATAATCTAAGCTGTACCTGTCTTAACCTCCTGGAAACATTTTGAGGAAGGAAAAGATTGGTTAGTATGTTGGGGGTGAGGCAGTGGAGAGAGGGTTAAAGAATTAGAGTAGTTTGAATAAAATGCATAACATTAATAACCATTTCCTTAATATCTAGCTTTGGCTCAACCCAAAACCATGAAACTCTTTAAGAGTTTATGTAGATGGTTATTTAATGGAATGAAGTTTATATTTCTTTTGTGTTTGTAATAACATGGCACTGGGGCAAGCCAACTTGTTTTAAATCAGAACCAAATGTGTTCCAGGCATGCTTACAATTCAGTATGTGCAAAACTCTATGAAAGGGCAGCCTGTTTTGCTATTCTCCTTACCAATGTGTGAGGGTTAGGAGGGCACAAAGATAACACTGGCTTTCATCGGGGATACCCCAATTCATCTTAAAGCTAAAAAACTCATTTATTGATTCATTTAAACAAAACTTACTTAGCACCTGAGGCATATAAAGAGGAGATAAAATTGTAGAGTCAGAGAAACCTGGGTTCAACTCTAGGTTTGCCAATTTACTAATGGGATAACCCCAAGCACATGATTTAGCCTCCCTAAGGCTCTGTTTTCATCTTGAAAAATGTGTAAATAAGCACTCTTTAAGCATTTGATAAGTGGAAGCCATCAACCTTGACCTCAAAGAACTTACAGTCTCACTCAACTATAAATTCTCTAAAATGTTAAACATTACATAAGAGTCACAGATAAAAAGAAAACTCAAAGAATAAACAAGGTAAGAAGCTTCAGAGCTGATTGCTTAGCATGGGAAAAGACTAAAACATGGGAAATGGGGAATGTGAATTCTGGGCAGAGAGAATATTCTGAATACCCATGTCTGTTTGTCTACTCAAAGCACTGAAACAGCACCTGTTCGTAGAAGGGGCCACAGGTCAGGACAGCAGAGAAAGGGGAGCTCTCCAGGGACTGGAGACATGAATACCTCAGGTTGGCTCACACTGATTCTTTACAAGGGTAAGCACCACTCCTCAGAGAAGTGTTTGGAAACACGTAACGTGTTGTTGTCACAGGATGGGGGCTGAGGACAGTGGTGCAAACATTTAGTGTCTAGGGCTGGGGCAGTCAAAAAGAGTCTAGCTCAATGAAGAACTGTCCCATCCATCATGGCAATACCACTAGTTGAGCATTACTAATAGGGTGTTTCTTTTAACAATATCTTTTCTTCAGACAATGATTTTCCAAATAATATGTATCTATTCACTTCTTTCTACACTGTCAATGAACTACCAAATGAACAATTAGCATGATCCTTCCATACTCTTTTAGGTTGTCAATAAATTTAACTAGATCACAAAATTTATCTTTTTCATCAGATGTTCCCACAAGCACAAATAAGACAAAGCTGCTTAAGCAAACATACCAATTGGATAAGGATTATCTATTATTCCAGCAAACTGAAGGCAAACGAACTTGAAGATACAGTGGAAGAAAGGGATGCTCATGAAAAAAAAATCACACTCCTGGGGTATCTGAGGGACTCAGTCGGTTAAGCATCCAACTCTTGGTTTCAGCTCAGGTCATGATCTCACAGTTCAGGAGTTTGAGCCCCGCATCAGGCTCTATGCTGACAGCACCAAGCCTGCTTGGTATTCTCTCTTCCCCTCTCTCTCTGCCCCACTAACCCTGCCCATCTCTCAAAATAAATAAATAAACTTAAAAAAAAAGAAAAATCATATCCTTGTACCCACCCACAGATCCCACCAAATCTTAATCTTTGTGGGAGTCCAAGAATCTGCATTCTTGTAAACATACCAGAAAATTCTTATACAGTTAAGTATCAAAGCATCGTGATGTCACTGAAATCACATGGTGACAATGCCACACAATTTACCTTAACCCCAGGACCACAGAGAAATACAATTACTTTGAGGCAGGTAAAACGTTTAAATACAACAACACAACTTACATAACGTTACGTCAACTGTACATATATATCTACATAAATATGACAACATAAATCACTGTACAGATTAGAGTCATGACATTGTTCTTGGTACTCCACATAATTCAAAACAACCTAGAAAAGCTGACTTTCAGGCTTAACCAAAGTATGACAGAAGCAGTAACTGACTCATATTTATTATTAAAACTGTTTCCTTCCTTTCCTAAACTTGCTCTACTCAAAGCCGGTTGAGCCAAGACTGCCTCACACTGCATGTCATTAGAAGAGGTCTGAAGTCACATAAAAATGCTTAACATCACTCATAATCAGGGAAATACAAATCAAAACCACAATGAGATACCACCTCACACCTGTCACAATGCCTAACAACTCAAGCAACAACAGATGTTGGCGAGGATGCAGAAAAAGAGGATCTCTTTTGCATTGTTGGTGGGAATGCAAGCTGGCGTAGCCACTCTGGAAAACAGTATGGAGGTTCCTCAAAAAATTAAAAATAGAATTACCCTATGACCCACCAATTGTACCATTAGGTATTTATCTAAGGGATACAGGTATGCTGTTTCAAAGGGGCACATGCACCCCAATGTTTATAGCAGTACTATCAACAATAGCCAAAGTATGGAAAGAGCCCAAATGTCCATCAATGGATGAATGGATAAATAAGATGTGGTATGTATATACAATGGAGTATTACTTGGCAATCAAAAAGAATCCAATCTCACCATTTGCAACTACATGAATGGAACTAGAAGGTATCACGCTAACCAAAATTAGTCAGATAACGACAAATATCATATGATTTCACGCATATGAGGGCTTTAAGATACAAACAGATGAACATAAGGGAAGGGAAGCAAAAATAATATAAAAACAGGGAGGGAACAAAACATAAGAGACTCTTAAATATAGAGAACAGAGGGTTACTGGAGGGTTGTGGGAGGGGGGATGGGCTAAATGGGTAAGGGGCACTAAGCAATCTAGTCCTGAAATCACTGTTGCACTATATGCTAACTAACTTGGATATAAATTTAAAAAATTAATTAAATAAAAATTTTTTAAAAAAAAAGAGGTCTGAAGTGCTAAGACAATCAGCAGATATCCAGCAGTCCTGAAAGACTTATTTCTCCACTCAAGAGGACCAAGTCTATAATCTACAGGCTTAAGGAATGAGTGCTAACATGCAAAATAAGGCAGCAAAGGTACTCATTGAGAAGGGATCTGACCTACAATCCTACTGGGTCCTGCTTCCATAGCTACCTGCACAACTCAACCTTCTGTAAAATGTGGCTCTGCATAACCAAGTTACTACCGATCAAGGCATCCTCATTCAGAAGGTCTAGGAAACATTTAGGGGAGCTCTTATTTCTTAAACTCAGCAGTTTGCTGCTGATAAATCACAAGTCTACTTTTATGAAATTAAACAGATTCCCTCCTCTCAAGACATTTAATCTGAAATAAATATAGACTCTTTGAGGGCCAACCATCAATTCTCATCTCGGAAAAGAATCATTTGTTTTTGTTGAAGCTGATCAAAATCTAACATCTGATTATAATTTATTTCATTTAAAGTCCTTGGTTTATTAACATGAATTCATTTTTCATCAGTAGGCAGAATCCACCTTTAAATGTGGTTTTCATCTCAAACAATGCTAGAAGAGTAATTTTAAGGTAATAGTCTTTGGCCTAGGATAAAAGTTGTAACAGACACTATTACCTCGATTTCCTTTCATAAAATATATGCGTATATTTATGATGCAAACACAGTGGTCACATTCTAAGCCATAGCTTTATTCTTATTCCCAGAATTTTAGCTTTGGTTAAAGAGTCATATTCTATCTCAATTGAAATAAATCTGCTATAACAGCATAGTGGCCTGTATGTATTCATTTTCTTAAACAGTTCTATCTTTTCAGCTGTTTTTTTGTGCTCTGTTTACTTTGGAAAGTTTAACCTTATTTTTCTTAAGTTCAAGAAACTGAAATGTCTTAGGCCTAGATTATTCACCAGTCTCAAAACATTCAAGGCTTTCTAAAAAGGTAATGACAGTTGGCAATGCTCTATCAAGTTCTGAATGCACATGCTTGAGGTACCTATCCTGAAATATACAGTGTAAAAACTCTCTAAAATATCTTCCTGATTTTGCTAAACAAGTTCAGGTTAATTTCAGAATTATTTGAAAAAATCTCCTGCTCCTTAATGGGCCAGATACAATACATGAATCCATCCTTTTTAAAATGGTGTATTTATTTTTGCAGAGAATACAAAGATTTTATCTCAGCTGAAGGTTTTATGTAATTTATATAATTATACTACAATAACCCTGAAATTCAGTAATACCATAAACTAATAAGGATTTGGTGACTCTACAGTGGTAGAGGTGTAAATTCATGCAAATATTTTAAAAAGTAATTTGGCTTACATAAAGAATAACTATCATTTCCATGTACTTTCCATTAATTCTATTTCTAGGAGATTAGGTCTTAAGACTATAACCCAAAATATAAGAGGAAAAACTACTGGCACAAACATGTTCACTTTCATATTCATTTTCATAATATTTATAATGAGTAAGAACATGGAAAAAGCAATATGAGAATGAAGAAAATTTAGACACAGGCACTTATTCAAACATTTTAAGGTTATTTTAAAAGACAGTTTTGCTGATTTACAAAAGCTCTGATGCAGAAAGAAAAATGATTACAATAAACTATGCAGTTAAAAAAAGAAAAAAGTCATAAAATTCTATGTGTGATACGATTATAACTATTATCCTTTAAATACAGACACAAAACTAGGGACTTCATCAAAAGGCCAAAATGTATATGCTAGAAACGAGTATTATAATATATCTTATCTTTATTTCCCAAATTTTTCTTGGGGTATAGCTATAATACTCTGAAAATGACCCCAAAAAAGTATAGACACATACATACGTAAAAGTAAAAAGAACTTGAGTCTTTACCATGTCAAATCACTTTAAAGTATCTATTCATGAGAAAATAAGGACTCTACGAATTTGTGTTCACTTATGTATCTAATTAAACCCAGTAAGTTCTGATTTCCAAAGGATATTTTAAGATTCACAAAGTCAAAATAAATGTACAAAATAGTACTTTGCCCAAATTCTTCAATTGTCTATCCAAGCCAGAATGCTTGCCTTCTGTAGGTCCTGCCAAGCTTCTCCCACCATGCTATCAGAGAGACAGCCTGTCTCCTCACTCCCTGGCCCTGAATCCACACACACTCACCATGTGTACAATGCTGTCAGCTTAACTGTACCTACTCAGTGGTTATAAACAGAACACTACAGCTGGGGGATTCCAAATAAGCACCTTTTACAAGCACAATCACAAGCCAACAAAAATGATTTTGAAAAATGGGGTGCTATGTTACATGCCTGTTATAACAGCAAGGGCTGGGAGTCAACTTCTCAAAATAGTGCTGCTGTGTGAACCATAAGAAATTCCCCTGACACTCATACACAGAGACAAACACAAAGCAAAAGGTTCACTGCCAGCAATTAGGAAAGAATAACTTAAGCTTTAGAGGATGCATCTTAAAGTAATCCTTGAGCAATCTTCGCCCAAAGAACTTCAAAAATGAACCACAAAATATAGTGAAGTGCACTGTTTCCTCCCATCTCTCTTGTATTAGATCTTGCGAAAGACAACCTAAACTGCATTGGTTTGAGATAGGGCAAGATGGCGGCTTAGGAGGACGCTGGGCTCACCGCACGTCCTGCTGATCACTTAGATTCCATCTACACCTGCCTAAATAACCCAGAAAACCGCCAGAGGATTAGCAGAACGGAGTCGCCGGAGCCAAACGCAGACGAGAGGCCCACGGAAGAGGGTAGGAAGGGCGGCGAGGCGGTGCGCGCTCCACGGACTGGCGGGAGGGAGCCGGGGCGGAGGGGCGGCTCGCCGGCCAAGCAGAGCCCCCGAGTCTGGCTTGCAAAAGCAGAGGGGCCTGACGGACTGTGTTCCCACAACAAGCGCGACTTAGCGTCTGGGAGGTCATATTAACAGCTCTGCTCGGAAAGCGGGAAGGCTGGAGGACAAAGGGAGGGAGAGCTGCTGAGCCCCCTGACAACAGAGCTCAGTTTGGTGGGGAACAAAGGCGCTCGCCAGCGCCATCTCCCCCGCCCATTCCCCAGCCAAAATCCCAAAGAGAACCGGTTCCTGCCAGGGAACTTGCTCGCTCCGCGCAAACACCCAACTCTGCGCTTCTGCGGAGCCAAACCTCCGGCAGCGGATCTGACTCCCTCCCGCTGCCACAGGGCCCCTCCTGAAGTGGATCACCTAAGGAGAAGCGATCTAAGCCTGCCCCTCCTGCCCCCGTGCACCTTGCCTACCCACCCCAGCTAATACGCCAGATCCCCAGCATCACAAGCCTGCCAGGGTGCAAGTAGCCCAGACGAGCCACACCACCCCACAGTGAATCCCGCCCCTAGGAGAGGGGAAGAGAAGGCACACACCAGTCTGACTGTGGCCCCAGCGGTGGGCTGGGGGCAGACATCAGGTCTGACTGCGGCCCCGCCCACCAACTCCAGTTATACACCACAGCACAGGGGAAGTGCCCTGCAGGTCCTCACCACGCCAGGGACTATCCAAAATGACCAAGCGGAAGAATTCCCCTCAGAAGAATCTCGAGGAAATAACAACAGCTAATGAGCTGATCAAAAAGGACTTAAATAACATAACAGAAAGTGAATTTAGAATAATAGTCATAAAATTAATGGCTGGGCTTGAAAACAGTATACAGGACAGCAGAGAATCTCTTGCTACAGAGATCAAGGGACTAAGGAACAGTCACGAGGAGCTGAAAAACGCTTTAAACGAAATGCATAACACAATGGAAACCACCACAGCTCGGCTTGAAGAGGCAGAGGAGAGAATAGGTGAACTAGAAGATAAAGTTATGGAAAAAGAGGAAGCTGAGAAAAAGAGAAAAAAATCCAGGAGTATGAGGGGAAAATTAGAGAACTAAGTGATACACTAAAAAGAAATAATATACGCATAATTGGTATCCCAGAGGAGGAAGAGAGAGGGAAAGGTGCTGAAGGGGTACTTGAAGAAATAATAGCTGAGAACTTTCCTGAACTGGGGAAGGAAAAAGGCATTGAAATCCAAGAGGCACAGAGAACTCCCTTCAGACGTAACTTGAATCGATCTTCTGCACGACATATCATAGTGAAACTGGCAAAATACAAGGATAAAGAGAAAATTCTGAAAGCAGCAAGGGGTAAACGTGCCCTCACATATAAAGGGAGACCTATAAGACTCGTGACTGATCTCTCTTTTGAAACTTGGCAGGCCAGAAAGAATTGGCACGAGATTTTCAGGGTGCTAGACAGAAAAAATATGCAGCCAAGAATCCTTTATCCAGCAAGTCTGTCATTTAGAATAGAAGGAGAGATAAAGGTCTTCCCAAACAAACAAAAACTGAAGGAATTTGTCACCACTAAACCAGCCCTACAAGAGATCCTAAGGGGGACCCTGTGAGACAAAGTCCCAGAGACATCACTACAAGCATAAAACGTACAGACATCACAATGACTCTAAACCCGTATCTTTCTATAATAACACTGAATGTAAATGGATTAAATGCGCCAACCAAAAGACATAGGGTATCAGAATGGATAAAAAAACAAGACCCATCGATTTGCTGTCTACAAGAGACTCATTTTAGACCTGAGGACACCTTTAGATTGAGAGTGAGGGGATGGAGAACTATTTATCATGCTACTGGAAGCCAAAAGAAAGCTGGAGTAGCCATACTTATATCAGACAAACTAGACTTTAAATTAAAGGCTGTAACAAGAGATGAAGAAGGACATTATATAATAGTTACAGGGTCTATCCATCAGGAAGAGCTAACAATTATCAATGTCTATGCGCCAAATACCGGAGCCCCCAAATATATAAAACAATTACTCATAAACATAAGCAACCTTATTGATAAGAATGTGGTAATTGCAGGGGACTTTAACACCCCACTTACAGAAATGGATAGATCATCTAGACACATGGTCAATAAAGAAACAAGGGCCCTGAATGAGACATTGGATCAGATGGACTTGACAGATATATTTAGAACTCTGCATCCCAAAGCAACAGAATATACTTTCTTCTCGAGTGCACATGGAACATTCTCCAAGATAGATCATATACTGGGTCACAAAACAGCCCTTCATAAGTTTACCAGAATTGAAATTATACCATGCATACTTTCAGACCACAATGCTATGAAGCTTGAAATCAACCACAGAAAAAAGTCTGGAAAACCTCCAAAAGCATGGAGGTTAAAGAGCACCCTACTAACGAATGAGTGGGTCAACCAGGCAATTAGAGAGGAAATTAAAAAATATATGGAAACAAACGAAAATGAAAATACAACAATCCAAACGCTTTGGGACGCAGCAAAGGCAGTCCTGAGAGGAAAATACATTGCAATCCAGGCCTATCTCAAGAAACAAGAAAAATCCCAAATACAAAATCTAACAGCACACCTAAAGGAACTAGAAGCAGAACAGCAAAGGCAGCCTAAGCCCAGCAGAAGAAGAGAAATAATAAAGATCAGAGCAGAAATAAATAATATAGAATCTAAAAAAACTGTAGAGCAGATCAACGAAACCAAGAGTTGGTTTTTTGAAAAAATAAACAAAATTGACAAACCTCTAGCCAGGCTTCTCAAAAGAAAAGGGAGATGACCCAAATAGATAAAATCATGAATGAAAATGGAATTATTACAACCAATCCCTCAGAGATACAAACAATTATCAGGGAATACTATGAAAAATTATATGCCAACAAATTGGACAACCTGGAAGAAATGGACAAATTCCTGAACACCCACACTCTTCCAAAACTCAATCAGGAGGAAATAGCTTGAACAGACCCATAACCAGCGAAGAAATTGAATCGGTTATCAAAAATCTCCCAACAAATAAGAGTCCAGGACCAGATGGCTTCCCAGGGGAGTTCTACCAGACGTTTAAAGCAGAGATAATACCTATCCTTCTCAAGCTATTCCAAGAAATAGAAAGGGAAGGACAACTTCCCGACTCATTCTATGAAGCCAGCATTACTTTGATTCCTAAACCAGACAGAGACCCAGTAAAAAAAGAGAACTACAGGCCAATATCCCTGATGAATATGGATGCAAAAATTCTCAATAAGATACTAGCAAATCGAATTCAACGGCATATAAAAAGAATTATTCACCATGATCAAGTGGGATTCATTCCTGGGATGCAGGGCTGGTTCAACATTCGCAAATCAATCAACGTGATACATCACATTAACAAAAAAAAAGAGAAGAACCATATGATCCTGTCAATCGATGCAGAAAAGGCCTTTGACAAAATCTAGCACCCTTTCTTAATAAAAACCCTTGAGAAAGTTGGGATAGAAGGAACATACTTAAAGATCATAAAAGCCATTTATGAAAAGCCCACAGCTAACATCATCCTCAATGGGGAAAAACTGAGAGCTTTTTCCCTGAGATCAGGAACACGACAGGGATGCCCACTCTCACCGCTGCTGTTTAACATAGTGCTGGAAGTTCTAGCATCAGCAATCAGACAACAAAAGGAAATCAAAGGCATCAAAATTGGCAAAGATGAAGTCAAGCTTTCGCTTTTTGCAGATGACATGATATTATACATGGAAAATCCGATAGACTCCACCAAAAGTCTGCTAGAACTGATACATGAATTCAGCAAAGTTGCAGGATACAAAATCAATGTACAGAAATCAGTTGCATTCTTATACACTAACAATGAAGCAACAGAAAGACAAATAAAGAAACTGATCCCATTCACAATTGCACCAAGAAGCATAAAATACCTAGGAATAAATCTAACCAAAGATGTAAAGGATCTGTATGCTGAAAACTATAGAAAGCTTATGAAGGAAATTGAAGAAGATTTAAAGAAATGGAAAGACATTCCCTGCTCATGGATTGGAAAAATAAATATTGTCAAAATGTCAATACTACCCAAAGCTATCTACACATTCAATGCAATCCCAATCAAAATTGCACCAGCATTCTTCTCAAAACTAGAACAAGCAATCCTAAAATTCATATGGAACCACAAAAGGCCCCGAATAGCCAAAGGAATTTTGAAGAAGAAGACCAAAGCAGGAGGCATCACAATCCCAGACTTTAGCCTCTACTACAAATCTGTCATCATCAAGACAGCATGGTATTGGCACCAAAACAGACACATAGACCAATGGAATAGAATAGAAACCCCAGAACTAGACCCACAAACGTATGGCCAACTCATCTTTGACAAAGCAGGAAAGAACATCCAATGGAAAAAAGACAGCCTCTTTAACAAATGGTGCTGGGAGAACTGGACAGCAACATGCAGAAGGTTGAAACTAGACCACTTTCTCACACCATTCACAAAAATAAACTCAAAATGGATAAAGGACCTGAATGTGAGACAGGAAACCATCAAAACCTTAGAGGAGAAAGCAGGAAAAGACCTCTCTGACCTCAGCCGTAGCAATCTCTTACTCGACACATCCCCAAAGGCAAGGGAATTAAAAGCAAAAGTGAATTACTGGGACCTTATGAAGATAAAAAGCTTCTGCACAGCAAAGGAAACAACCAACAAAACTAAAAGGCAACCAACGGAATGGGAAAAGATATTCGCAAATGACATATCGGACAAAGGGCTAGTATCCTAAATCTATAAAGAGCTCACCAAACTCCACACCCGAAAAACAAATAACCCAGTGAAGAAATGGGCAGAAAACATGAATAGACACTTCTCTAAAGAAGACATCCGGATGGCCAACAGGCACATGAAAAGATGTTCAACGTCGCTCCTTATCAGGGAAATACAAATCAAAACCACACTCAGGTATCACCTCACGCCAATCAGAGTGGCCAAAATGAACAAATCAGGAGACTATAGATGCTGGAGAGGATGTGGAGAAACGGGAACCCTCTTGCACTGTTGGTGGGCATGCAAATTGGTGCAGCCGCTCTGGAAAGCAGTGTGGAGGTTCCTCAGAAAATTAAAAATAGACCTACCCTATGACCCAGCAATAGCACTGCTAGGAATTTATCCAAGGGATACAGGAGCACTGATACATAGGGCCACTTGTACCCCAATGTTCATAGCAGCACTCTCAACAATAGCCAAATTATGGAAAGAGCCTAAATGTCCATCAACTGATGAATGGATAAAGAAATTGTGGTTTATATACACAATGGAATATTACGTGGCAATGAGAAAAAATGAAATATGGCCTTTTGTAGCAACGTGGATGGAACTGGAGAGTGTGATGCTAAGTGAAATAAGCCATACAGAGAAAGACAGATACCATATGGTTTCACTCTTATGTGGATCCTGAGAAACTTAACAGGAACCCATGGGGGAGGGGAAGGAAAAAAAATAAAGAGGTTAGAATGGGAGAGAGCCAAAGCATAAGAGACTGTTAAAAACTGAGAACAAACTGAGGGTTGATGGGGGGTGGGAGGGAGGAGAGGGTGGGTGATGGGTATTGAGGAGGGCACCTTTTGGGATGAGCACTGGGTGTTGTATGGAAACCAATTTGTCAATAAATTTCATAAAAAAAAAAAAAAGAAAAGTAAAAAAAAATAAAAAATAAAAAAATAAACTGCATTGGTTTGAGCAAGAGTGTTATTTGGTGGCTACAATCAGGTGGCTACCATTTATGATGAAATATTCCCATAAAAAAAAAGTATCCCTTATCCATGACCCTCCTGTCCCCGAAATGGATAGAAACTGGTCTCATAATTTTGTTTTGTTTTGTTGTTTTGTTTTTAAGTAGGCTCCATGCCCAGCATGGAGCTCAACACGGGGCCTCAACTCACAACCCTGAGATAAAGACCTGACTGTG
This sequence comes from Prionailurus viverrinus, assembly GCF_022837055.1. Classification (NCBI taxonomy): domain Eukaryota; kingdom Metazoa; phylum Chordata; class Mammalia; order Carnivora; family Felidae; genus Prionailurus; species Prionailurus viverrinus. The sequence continues at coordinate 20,811,696 of NC_062571.1, read as the reverse complement.
ATCAAGGGTCAGACTCTCAACCAACTGAGCCACCCAGGTGCTTTGGTCTCCGAATTTTTAAATCGATGTCACAAGTCCTGCCGCCAGCTAAGGCCAGAATGATCATCACTAAGGTCAGAACTTTGTCTTTAGTCAATTGCTCTGCTGGTTTTAGAAATTCTATGTATAAAAGACCATGCCTTGATCAAGCAATCAACATGGACCTGGTACTGTGTCCAACCCTTTTCCCAGTGGGAATGAGAGGAGAGAGACAGGCAGAGGACAGGTAACTAAAAGAAAATTCAGAAGGTTCTTTGTTTTAATTATTTGAAGGACTTACAATAGGAAGAAAATCAACATCACAGCAGACTATTTTCTAAAGATATTAACTCAAAATCTGTCTCCAACATTCTCCACAGCCTCTCCCCCAACAAAAAGAAAAAACAACAAACTGACAAGGGCAAAGGAGAGGGCAAAGAATATTACCGCAATTTCAATCAAAACTAATATTCAGCCACACATGTAATACTGCTTGTATTTCTCATTACAACACCTAAAGAAAGATCTGTGTCCAGACAAGGGCAATTAATATAATAAATGAGATATTTATTAGAGGATATTTTTCCTCTCACAAAGTTTTCTGTGGACGATTTCATTCTGGTAAGGAGAAGTTGAAGACATTATAAAATCACATTTATAAAATTATAAAGGGGGGTGTCTGGGTGGCTCAGTTGGTTGAGTGTCCAACTCTTGGTTTCAACTCAGGTCATGATTTCATGGTTCGAGCCCTGTGTCAGGCTCTGTGCTAACAGCATGGAGCCTGCTAGGGATTCTTTCTTTCTTTCTTTCTTTCTTTCTTTCTTTCTTTCCTTTCTCTCTCTCTCTCTCTCTCTCTCTCTCTCTGCCTCTCCCCCACCTGAGTGCACACGCATGCTCTCACTCTCTCTCCCAAAGTGAATAAAATAAATAAAAATTAAATTATAAAGGGTATGGAGAGAATACAAAGGTCTGCCATACTCTGGGAAAAATATATTCTACATATTCTAGAAAAATAATACCACCACCTCATATTGAGAAACGTTACAAAGCTCTACTTTATATGTGGTTACAGTAAACCTATGAAACTTGATGGCAGAGGCTAGAAACAGAAAGGAGTTCAAGAAGAATTCAGAGCAATTCATTCACTCAGCAATCCACAGAGGCAGTGTGTTAGGAAAAGCTGGCTGTCTGTGGGGTGAAAGAGCACCCACGTCAATTCCTGAGGACATACTAGCCTTTTGAAAACAACTCTTGTAGCCTAATATTCAGAGCACCTGGAAAATACAGTTTTCCTGCTGCATCTTCTCACCTTCCCACCAGTTAGGCCACACTTCCATACTTTTCACCATGCACCATGTAAAATGAATCTCCTCTGAAGTCTCAACCACACATCCACACTGGATTGAGTCCTTCTTAGCAATTCTTATCTTACAACCCAACAGCATGAGAGCAACATGAAAGCATACTCGTGTGTATGGCACCTTCAGAGTACAGGATGGGAAGCAGATGTGGAGCTGAAAAATGCAAAGCCAGGTGTGACAGTGAGGGGATATTTCCCAAAATTGGGGAGTGTGTTTTTAGATCCTTGAGGAAAGGAACAAGTGTACTAATAGAAAACACAAGTAGGGGTGCCTGGGTGGTTCAGTCAGTTAAGCATCTAACTCTTGATTTTGGCTCAGGTCCATGATCTCACAGTTTGTGAGTTCAAGCCTTGCATCTGGCTCTGCGCTGCTTGGGATCCTCTCTCGTTCTCTGTTCCTCCCCTGCTTGTGCACTCTCTCTCTCAAAATAAATAAACTTAAAAAAAAAAGACAGTCCAGTTAAAGGCAAGCCCATTTCAAATCAGAGAGAACACCTGTGGTCAAAGATCAGCTTCTCCAAAGCAAAATACTTCCAACTGATTCCTAAACATGGACATATGGTTATATTCTACACTTCTGCACTATCTTATTTTATTTCTGTGGATCATTCGCCAGGCAGCTTTTTTAAAAAATAGATAATCTAAAGAACCTGTAAAATGACAATAAAGGATTGAGAACAATGGGAAAGAATCCTAACAGATCAGATAAGTGGAATCACTTCTACTAGAGAAATGTGGAGCACATTCATTTACACTGTGGGGTTTTGCAGTGAAAAAAATTATTTTTTTAATTCTGTTATAATTCCCAAGCTTCTTGCTTTCAAGTAAGAGGGAAATGCACTCACTTCCCAAAGTATCCATCTTTACAAGACTGAAGTACTATATTTCATCAATGCACACTTCATTTCTTGGCAGTAACTGGAACTGAAAACATCAAAATTCTTTAAGCAGAAATTTTAAAAGATGTGCTAAAACAGGGAGAAATTTATTTTTAATAGACTTCCTTATAATGAGTCATTTCATAAATAGAGACCTCGAGGATGACAGCCAAGAACTAAAAGACACAACTCTCAGCAGAAGCAGGCCATTTACATCCCATCCAGAGACATCACAAGTCCTACTTCCAGCTAAGGCCAGACTGATCATCGCTAAGGTCAGAACTGTGTCCTTAGTCAGTTGCTCTGGTTTTAGAAATTCTATGTATATAAGACGAATTTCTCCTTGATTAAAAAAAAAGCAGCCCAAATCCTCTAAGAGGTATTTTCTGCCCTACACTTAGTTCTCTGATGATGAATTCAGTAGGGATAGAATAACATACCATCCATAATCCCATGAACTGATGGTTGTCTATTGTTAATTACATATAAAAAAACTGACCTTTAGGTTTTCTGGAAATAATTACAAATGGGGGGATGGGAACAAAAGCTATATATGATGTAGTAACTAGTATTCTTTATTAATTCTGCTAGCTGAACAACTTTGAGCAAAATGACTTAAGTTCCCAGCACACCTCATTTTCCTTATCATGAAATGTGGTAAAAATAGTTCTTACTCATATCTTTCATTGGATTGACCCAAAGGTAGACTCTATGACAAGTACTTGAGTAAAAGTAATTTACTTAGAAGTTGATTCCAAGGGTTGCTGTTAGAGAAGTTTGGGAAAGACAGCAAGAAGGAAGTTTCCACAGATGTCTGAGTGGGGTCCCTCTGTGGACTTGGAGCCCATTCTGCATTGACCTCTCAGAGACTGTGGGGAGATGCTTTAGAGCTGTCCCCGGGGTGGGGAGGCGGGGGGTGGGGGCAGACGCTGCTATCTATCCACCAATTCCAGCGCGTCACTAGCTATGGACAGCATCTGCTGTGAGGGAGCGACTCTGGCCACAGAGCCTTTAGACAAGAGTCACAGGGGTTAGCAGTCTAATTCATGAACAGATTTTAGCACTGAGAGTCCAGCCTCCCAAGAAAACCCTCAGTCCCGGGAAAACCAGGAGACTTGCTCATCCTATCCAGTGCTTGAGTGGCAAGGGGTGTGGGAAGGGCCAGCTTCTGCTCTGCCCCTCAATGTTATGAGGATCAGATGAGCTCCTCCTTGCAGAGCACTTAGCCTGGGGCAGTCACTAATGGATGTTAGCTCTTTTTGTATATTTCAAACAACTTAAGAATCATGGATCTGTTCTCACCCCATAGGAAACATGCAACACATGTGCCATGCTGTGCCTGACAGGTGTCATGCCCTCTGGAGCCTGGGTCTACTGGAGGGTTCAGCTGCCCAGCCCTGCCTGCTTAAATGGCTCCCGAATGCCACAAATGAGAGCTGCTGATACAAGAAATGCCTTCTTACCTGCTCTGCCACTGACACGGAGCAGAGAATATCAGTATGAAATTCAAGTCAGACATAGAAGACAACTGAAGATGTTAAAACCAGGAGATTTCCTAATCATCTTCCACATCACCAACAATCCCCTTTTCTCCTGCAAAAGGAAGTGACCTATGCACAAGAGGACCTTAAAGCCTCAAGGCTGCAAGACACATTTGTGTACCCCTGGGATCCTTGGCTACCACCAGCTGTGTCAAGAGCCAGCTGTGTGTATTCCCAAATATATCTGTCAAATAAATAATCCCAAAAAATATGAATGTTTCTAATCAGACCCCCATATTCAGAGAAGGCCTTGGCCCTATAACAAAAAAGTAAATGTATATTTATATTTTAAGGGTATAACAAAGTATTTATAGTATTTTTTATGATTCCCCAAATTTTCCCAGTTTATTTGGTTTCAGTCACATTTTACTCTACACAACCATCTCTCATACCACTTCTCCAGTACATATGGGATAGCTGGTGTGTCTGTTCAAGGCATCTTCTCAAACAATCTATGTGAGACCCTCTCTGAAGATGGTAGAGAAGACACCAAATCCTAGGTCCTTTCCTGACCAGTTATTAGTGAAATGGAATGATACAAAGAAAATACAAACCATCCTATCAATCACTGCCAACCTTAAACATGCCTTCAGATTATTAAAAAGCCAGGAACTTAATTAGGATCTGGCTCTTGGTCACAATGAATTGGAGCTTTTAGCCACCTAAAACCTACTCACATTAGTCTGCCAGTTTATCTTATAAAATAACATTTGCATACATTATAACTTTGAATCATAACCATATCAAAAAAGTTTATAACACAGAGGAGTAAAACTGGCAAGTTCAAGTTCAAAACCCACAAGGCAGTAAGGAATATTAATTGGCAGTGCCTTCTCCTTCCACTAACTTCATGATACAAGTTTAAGCAAAACCATAAAGTAATACAAATTGCTCAAGAATAGTCTTTTTCATAAGAATTTCAATTTATTTTTGAGCTTTATTACATTCAAGGGTGTTTTTTTTGAGAGAGAGCGAGCGAGTGAGCACACGTAAACAAGGATGGGATAGAGGGAGAGAAAGGGACAGAATCACAAGCAGGCTCCATGCTCGGTGCTCAGTGCAGAGCCCAACACAGGGCTCAATCTCATGACTCTGAGATCATGACCTGAACTGAAATCAAAAGTTGGACACTTAACTGACTGAGCTACCCAGGTTCCTCTATTATACTCATTTTTCTGAAAATTCCTATATTAAAAAATATCTATATTTAAAAAAAAGAAAAAATCTACATGTGTATTACTGACTTGAAATTCTGAAAATGAAAAATATTTTTCTTTTCCCTGAATCTCCTGGGCAGTAGGCTCGTGGAACTTTGTAACTGGAGAGCTGTAATGTACATTTGCTATGTTTAAGAAAATTCAATCCTGCTCAATAAGGCAGGAAATGCTGCTCAATAACAAAGGAAAATAAATGGACAGATGAAACTCATCAGGTGTGTTTAACACAGATACTTAATGGGATGCGATAAAGTGAGAACACAGAAAGGGATGAAAGAACCAAAAGGCACATATAATTCATGAAGCACTAACCATACAAGAGGCACCTAATATTCATAAGGCAACAAATATGCATGAGGCACCTGCAGCACTAAATATTCATGATGCACAAACTATATATGAGACATATGGCAATCAGTATTCATGAGATCTTAATTAGGCTACCCAGGGTAACATCCACTCTCTTCCTCTGCACAAGACATACAAATAAAACCTATAGCTATCGACAGGCTAACTGGCAGACGCCTGTGACTCTCGCAGAGAACAAGTGGACAAACCAAACCAGAGAAGATCCAGTCCACAAGTTAATGATATCGGCTGATGCCTAATTCCTAACTTCACTTCAATTCAGTGAGCTCATTGATTTACACACCTACACACACACACACACACACACACACACACACACACACACACACAAATATATGTATTTCCAAATGATATGCAAATTTTTATATGCTTTGTGACTATATATGTGCTTGCATGTGTGTGTATGGTGTGTGTGTGTGTATAGAGTCTGGTACATGTGTACAGTGCACATGAATCGCACACACATGTACTGCATGAGTGTGTCTATATCTATATGCCATGTGAGGATAGGAATTCTACACAGCTCTTATTGGCATCGTATTCCAGGCACCTAACAACCGTGTCTGACACAAAGTACTCAGAAAATATCTATAGCATTAACTGCTTGTCAATAAGAGGTCGCCAAAATATTCAATTGAATTCATCCAGATAGGAACTGGATCTTAATTACTTTACTTTTTTACCCATCTGTCCCCCAATCTATACCAATATCTGAAATGTAGCAGACATACAGTACAAATTACATAGATGGATGGATATACGGCTTAAGAAATCAAGAATCAAATAAGTAGTATTCACTTATAATGGATTTATAATACTCAGGGAAAACTGCACATAGAAACTATCATTATCCAGTTGTAGAAAAATTTTTAAAAGGTGAAGATATCTCTTAAATGATAAAGTTTAACTAGAAGAAAATAAGCAAAGTTAGTATCAGCAATATTGTATATTTTGTGTATGGCTTACCAACCCCTATCCTTCAGAACAAAAGTTGTGTGTCTGTTAATATGTAGTAACAGACCAACTTAACCACTTCTCTGAAAGTACATTGTTATCTGTCACACTGGGAGAATAATACCTACACTACCTAAGTTTTTATAATTAAATGAACAACTTAATTATTGAGAAAACTGAATCATAGCTGAATTTTTAAAAATTGAATTTTAAATGACTAAAGAGTTGTTTCATAGTCCTGGATAAAGACAGACCACACAGACTACCTAATCTTTTTGTGCCAGTGAAAAACACTCTTCAAAACCAAAGGAAAAAAATAGCTAGGGGTGCCTGAGTGGCTCAATCAGTTAAGCATCCAACTCTTGATTTCAGTTCAGAATATGATCTTATGGTTCGTGGGATCAAGCCCCGTGTCCAGCTCAGAACTGGCAGCATGGTGCCAACTTGGGATTCTCTCTCTCCCTCTCTCTCTGCCCCTCCCCCACTCTCACTTGCTCTCTCTCAAAATAAACAAACATTAAGAAAAAAAGAAAAATAGCTATGCTACAATGCTATCTCCATTACTCCAGCATGTTAAATATCACAAATTACTGACCCAGGTCACACAGCATTAAGTCAACTGAATTCCACTTTCATACTCTATCTCTGTAACCTCCCATTACCACTTGTCAAGTACACCTGTAAATTAGAGATCTAAAAGGAAAAACATTAGTAACTATCAGGTGAGGTTGAACAAGGACTACTTCTATTTATTCTGATTTTTATTAATGGAGAATAGAAACACAATTATTAATAAATTTATAACCTGCTTTGTTAGCCTCAGTCAAACTATTGTGCTCATTTATTCCAAACAAACATTTTATACGACCTTGTTAGTCACAATGCTAGGAAAACACTAAAGCAGTCTGGCCAGCATCCCAATTGGCCCAAGAATTCCCCCATTTTAGCAATGAATATTCTATGTCCTCAGAATCCCCTCACTCCTAAATAAACTGGAATAGTTGGTCACCCTACATTGTGAAATAAATGAAGAGAAAGAAGAAACAGGTATGGGTCTTACACTCATGAACCTTACTGCCCAATGATGGAAAGAGAAATGAATTAGCAATCACAAAGAGAAACTATGCAGTAGCATCACAGCAATGATCCTCTTATGCTAGAATTATGGCTAAAGCCTAGAACTAAGTATACCACAACACATGTTCATAGAGTAAGCCAAGTAGCACAGATATGGGGAACCCCCCTCCTCCCAGAGTTTATACTAAGAAACACCAGCCTGGCCCTAAGTCCACCACCCATTTGCCTGTCCAAACTCCAGTCAATACAAAAAGAGAACAGAGACACATGACAGATACCTTTTGAGGAGAATGAAATTCATGGGGGAAGAGCTTATTTCTTACCCTTCCAGGTTTGAAGACAGAGAAGCTAGAATGAATAGGATTGATTCTCAAACATAGAGATAGAAAGTTATAAAATTTGGCTGACTTATCATTAAGGGATAGGGTATATTCTACATCACAAAAAAGAAATTTCAACATAGCCCAGTTGAGAAAAATTACTGAAAAAGTACGTGTGTGTGTGTGCACACATGTGTGTGATTATGAATATGACCATTTCACCTTTGCACTCAAAGGAGGGTTACTGAACTACTCCATAAAACTGTTACAAATAGTCACAACCACAAACTGTAGCAACAGTTAGGAATGAAAAGTACAGATAAATTGAAAGCATTCAACCAGGGTCCTTCTGCAGACCAACAAGCAAAAGGAAGTTTTCCCTGAAGAAGTGTATTGATCAAAACATGAAGAATGAGTGTAAATAAAGACAGCAAGGGGTGGGGAGATGAGAGGACTCCTTGGCAGAGAGAAGAGCCTATGCAGAGCCCCTAAGGCAGGCTAGAGACTGGGAGGAGGACAACAGAGAATGGCAGGATAAGGAATAAAGGGTAGAACCTTGAGACTACATCAGGATTTTTTTTATCCCTAAGCTTTTGAGAAGTGACACTAGTATATTTGCATTTTTAAAAGATCTATGTAGCTAAAGTATGGAGAACACCTGAAGGAGGTCAAAAGAACATCTGTTGTACACCTTTAAAAAAATCATTTTGTGGGGCACCTAGGCAGCTCAGCCAGTTAAGCTTCTGACTTTGGCTCAGGTCATGATCTCATGGTTTGTGAGTTCAAGCCCCATGTTGGGCTCTGTGCTAACAGCTCAGAGCCTGGAGCTTGCTTCCAATTCTGTATCTCCCCCTGTCTCTGTTCCTCCCCAGCTTGCACTCTGTCTCTCTTTCTCTCTAAAAAATAAACCATTCAAAAAAATTTTTAAAAATCATTTTGTACGACCTAAACATATACAACTTTTGTGTTTCAATACCTCAGTAAAGCTGAAAAATAAAATATTCTGGGAGACCAGTTAGGAAGTTCCTATACATCTTGGTGTGGCAGAGACAAATGTCTTTGATTTGAAAGCTATCTTGGGAGCAAAATCCACCAAAGTTGATGACATTATATATGAAAAGTGAGGAAAAGAAAGAGTCAAGGATAACTCTGAGGTAGCAATGTAAACAACTGATAGCATACTAAGTAAGACACACAGCATTAAGGGAAAACAAAGTTTAGGGTGAAAAAACCATGAATTCTGTCTGGGGTATGAGGAGTTTAAACAGTATGGTAGGCAGAACTATGGCTCCTGTATCCTTATCCCTGAAATCCTTCAGTACATTATGTTACATGGTTAGGGAGAATGAATGTGGCAAATGGAATTAAGATTGCTAACAGGTGACCTTAAAATAAGGTGATTATTCTAGATTCTCTGTGTAGGCCCAACACAAATCACAAGTGTCCTTAAAGATGGAAGAGTCGGTCACAGAAATATTTCAAGAGGCTTCACTAATGGCTTTAAAGATGGAAGAAGAAGCCACAGCAAGGAATAGCAGGTGGCCTCTAGAAGCTAGAAAAGGCAAATGGATTCTCCCCTGAGCCCTTAGGAGGAACACAGCCCTGCCCATACCCTCATTTTAGCCCAGTGAGATCCATCTTGGACTTCTGACCTCCAAAACTGTAAGACAATAAAATTTTAGAGGTCAGAAGTCCAAAATTTATTAACTGTAAGATAGTGAGTTGGTGCTGTTTTAAGCCACTATGTTTGTGGTGATTTATTGCCAAAGGAAACAAATACAAGTGGCCTCTGAGACATCTAAGTGGATGGTAATTAAACAGGAATATAGAACATCATCTACACAAAGAATATAAACTGGAAAGAAAGGGGCCCAAGAGTCTGGCAATCAAATCTATTATCTTGACAGTTAAAGATATTCTTTTATGTTTAACCTCCCTCGAAGGAAGTGCTAATTTAAACTTCATTTAAATACCATTTTGCCCTTATCAGATTAGAAAAGGTCACAAAGTTAGACTCCCTCATGCTGGTGAGAATGTAGAAAACTAAGGACTCTCCCTCCTTGCTGTGAATAAAAAAATGCAGTTTATGGAGAGCAATTTTGTAATATTTGAAATCGATATGCACACAGCCTAAATAGACTGAAACAGAAATGTCCACCAATAGAGCACCAGCTAAATATTATTAGTCTATCCATCCAAACATTGGAAAGAATGAGTACTCATAAGAGACAATCTTTGAGAAATTAGGTAAAAAATAAAAAGCTAGGTCAAGTGTGTAGAGAATGCTACAACTGTTGTCTGAAAACGAAACAGGTTATAGGAACATATGCTTATATATGAATAGATGGCCTCGGAGGGAAACATCATACAAACACGGTTAAAATGGTTACCTCAAAAACAAAGGAGGGAGGGGACAGTAACTTGATAATTAAAGGAATATAAAACAATTATGATTTTTAATGTATATATTTTTTATCTTTAGAAATCTGCCATGTGCATATATTACCCATTCAAAGCAAATAGATATGCTTTTTTAATTCTTCCCAAATGGGGAGAAGAGCGTCGGTTCCTCAACACTTTCCTCCTCCTTTTTTGCTTCTAATGATGAATAGCTGAAATCCATCATTTGATGTCAAAACCTGAAATATTTCTAGTATCTCATATCCATTTGCTCCTTCCCCCCAAAATGGAACTGAATCCCTACTCATGGTTGTTATTCCCTTGTTTTTATTTTTTTAAGAACTACAAAACAGGCACATGAAAAGCTGAAATGCCTTCTTTAAAAAACTTGGCATATTTTTATTACATTCTCTCAGACTGTACCCATCTAGATATGTGGATTAAGAAAAACAAAACACTTAAAAACAGTACTAAGCATGTATATGTATGGTAATAAAGATGTTGACCATGAATAACTTAATATAATAAATAAATATTCTGAATATAAATATTATTACCACTTAATTTTTTGTAGCTCTTCAGTACTATTTAGGAAAGCACAATTATTAAAAACAGTTATATAAAACTTTCACAATTAAGCTACATTATCTGAGACTTCAAACCATTCTTATAAAAAACAGGACTATATATGGGGTGCCTGGATCACTAAGTTAAGCAGCTGACTGTTGATTTCAGCTCAGGTCATGATTGCATGGTTTGTGAGTTCAAACCCCTGCACTGTCAGTGCAGAGACTGCTTGGGATTCATTCTTTCTTTCTTTTTTTCTTTTTTTCTTTCTTTCTTTCTTTCTTTCTTTCTTTCTTCCTTCCTTCCTTCCTTCCTTCCTTCCTTCCTCTCTCACTCACTCACTCACTCACTTGCTATCCCCACCCCCACCCCCGGTCCTGTGCATTAATTCTCTCAAAATAAATAAATACACTTTTTAAAAAAGGAGTATAGAGAGATTCTTACTACTTCCTTTAATTAATGAGTACAGACAATAGAACGATTTTTCCTGCTTTCAAGACCCCTAGAAATAAAGCTGCCATTTATTTTTTTAAGGAAAATAAAATTCTTAGCTATTTCTAGCAACTTTTTTGCACATAAGTACCTTCAAAACTTGAATACCACCTCTCTTCACTGATTAAAACTTTTCCTAAAATCCTGTAGTTGTCAAATTTTTTCTGTTCTTAGTCCCATCATTAAGACATCCTTAGCAGACTTACCAAACACAGAAGTCTCTGATATTGTCTGATCTTGAAAAACCACCAGTTCTGTTATACACTGAGTTTAATTTCTCTTGTTTGTACTTCATTGGGAACTGAGGCTTTCAAATTTCATGGAAATGTTGCTTGATATTGGGAAGGGAAAGCTGGTGGCAGGGAGAGACCAAAACTCCAAAGCATAAGATTCAGGGAAAAAGAGAGTCAATTCTCACACAGCCATGGAACCAAACTGGTTCCATGGAGTGATTAGAGTAAACAACAGTGTATACATCCTGTTATCCAAAATAATAGCTAATCCAAAAACCTGTTCTTTTATACTTTGGAAAACATCCAGGCTTTCTTTGCCTTGTAGATTGACCTTTATAAAACAAATTCCCTTTAAGCAAAATTAGCCTGGATTCCCTCTGAAAACATATCAACTCAACCAAATGGGCAGAGTCAGCCAGAAACCATCTAGGTGGAAAGGGAAAAAGTGCTGTTCTTTACATTTTACAACTGGCTCAGCAAATGAGAAGAAAAAAAAATCTCATTACCTCAAAAATTAGGAAGGATTAAGAATGAGCAGCCCCCCCCCCCCAGCCTCTCTCCTGAAAGAAGGAAATAATAACCTCCTAGTGATGACACCCAGCAAGAGCTCTGAACTTCTCTGCCCAGGGATGGACTGTAAAAGTAGACAGAACTATACCACCAGGAAAACACTCTTCCCCACCAGGCCAGGCTCTAAGATATGACCATTTACATGTTCACTAAGGTTATGACCTTACTGTTCAGGTGTTTGTCACCAATGAGTGCAAACTACTTCTTTAGTGAGGAAAAGTTAACAGAGGTTAACTCTGGCTGCAAGACCACCTCTGCACTAGCAGGAACCTAAGAGCAAGCAGCATAACCTGAGAAAAAGGGCACAGAATCTTTTCCTCAACATGGAGTAGCCATTCCCCTGAAGACACACACTGAGCTTCACTTTCAAAGCAGCTAGAAGGAAAGTCCCAACAAGGCCAGGGGCAAGACTGAGCCAAGACATTAGGGCAGAAACTGTGAACTCACCAGGAATAACACCTTAAGCCCCAGGAGGAGCACAGCAGGGCTCCAGTGTGGTTGACCATCAGTGGTACCACATGGGGAGAGCTCTGGGCCCTTCATCAGCCCAAACTTTCATGAGAAACAAACTCATAAGAAATCTGGTGTCATGAGGATTTCAAAATAGCCACTTCCTGGCCATTCAACCTATGCCAATTCTTATTCACAAGGGACAGGGGAGAGAGTACTAGCTTTCAAGAAGGAGCAGCAGAGAGAACTTGATACATATGCACACCAAGGGAGGCTGAACTCGTGCACACACAGGTGGGAGAAGAGCATGTCTCAGACGTGAATTCTTGAGCTTTTCTCTGATGCAGGGGAGGGAGGGCACAGCAACCAGATCCCTCACCTCTCTGGAAATGATGCCAGAAGCTGTTTATCCCCAATCCTTCTGAATCTCCACTTACCACACATTTAGAAAGAAGTGGTATCTGGAAAAGTTGCTCTCAAACACTACAAGGTTTGCAGCCATCAGGAGGCAATCATTTCCACTGTGCTTACTAAGGAAGGAATGTGGGCTATTATTTTAGGAACATTTTCAACAACGAGAGTCAAAGAAAAAAAAAGTTTCTGTATCATTCTTTATTAAGAAAAATAGATTAACTAGAACAATACATTCCCCTAAGCTTCCTATCAATTAAGGAAGTGACTGGAATACAACGTGGGCCCTAGACCGGGAATGTATGGATTTTATTGGGGAACAGAGGAGCAGACTGTGCTGATAGAAAAATTAAAAAGTAATTAGAAGAGACTGTTTAGCTAAAGTCTTAGGAACAAAAAATAGTAACTTGAAAATACTCTCTAAATAAAGAGAAAAAGATTATCAAAACTAAAAGTAAAGTTAGAATGTTTCTGAAAGTGCCATTCAGGAAAAGGATAATTAGGGATTTAAGACTACAAATCAATAGTCCTTATTATAAGAGAAAATTGTAATTGCCCTTATCCCCATCCACCTCTCTACATCTTCTACAGGGTAATAAGTAATTTTTTTTTTTTGCCTTACAACCAAATATAAAAGTTTTTGCTATCATTTAGGTAGAAAAATCAAAGACAGCTACAGGGAAATCTTTTAGCCTTCCATTAAGGAATAATAATTAAAAATTTAAGTAGAAAACATTCCATGTGTATGGAGTAAGAGAGTGCTAAATGTGATTTTTTTAAGGCAAAAACACAGCTTACTCAAGCTGAAATAGTTGCCAGTTCAGAAATATTTTTTCCACTTGGAATAAAATAATACTTCAAATAATCATTTGGAGTGATTCCTTCTGTGCTTCCAACACTGTTATTGCAAAGAATTTAGGGTTTTAAAAGCATATTTTGAATTAAATGACTATGGTTTCAAATTCAGGTACGTATATTTTTAAAACTCAAAGCAGCTTCAGAAAGATTGCAGAGAACTAGCAGAGATCCAGAAAGTATTGCAATGTAGCCAAAAACCTTTGGATAAATAACATCTGGCATTAGGGCTTTGCTATACTTGAGTTTCTCAACTTCCTCTCTGGAGAAATTTAAGTCCCTTTTGGCCTCTCTCTGATTTCCTTAAAAATGTTTCTGGAAACAGATACTCCACCATCTTCCATCTTCTTTATCTGGAGAAGTAGGGTAAAAACTGGTAGGAAACTACACTGTAGCGAGTGAGTACTGGACATGCTACAGCTCTCACCAGGGCCTATTTCAGTCTCAACCCCCAGTCTTTTAAATTTGCAGATCTGGAAAAAGCAATCTCACTATAGACTAGCTGCATGCCCTTGAACAAATATTTTACCTCCAACTGAGCCTCACTATCCTCCTGTCCTCCTTGGGTCCATTGTGAGAACTGAGGTTCTATGAAAAGGAACCAACCCCTGCCTGGCACATGGCAGGCCACAATAAATAGTAAGTGCTCAGAGAAACCCCAGCACTGACTGTGATAACCACAGGTCTAGCGCACCTTTGGATAGGCTGGAAACCAACCACATCTGTTATAAAGTGGCTTTCCCTAGAGCTTCCTCCTCTGCCCCTAGCAGACTGTTTGTTTTCTCTCTCTTTCTCAGCTGCTATCCCTTCTGATTGGCTGTAGCTCTGTTCCCTAACCTACCCAAAAGTCTTCAGTGAAATGATTTGCAAAGGACCCCATAAAGAAAAACTAAGCAACCACTCATTCCTTCCCTTACTTCAAGCCATCTGGGATAACTTTCTCTTTCTCTCTACCTTGTTATTTTGTCTTCCTCAAACAAATAAGCCAGAGCTGCTCATCTTGTTAAGTGAGAAAATAAGGTTCAGAACAATGTTATTTGAATTTATCTTTCATTATATTTTTATAATAGTGATCCTTTTTAATATTACACTTTGAATACACATACCTTACTTTTATAACATAGTTTCCAATGTACAAACCTATTTAAGTATTATTTGAAAAAACCAGAAAAGAATAAATAAGAATTCCCTGGTTTAAACTGAAGTTGAAGATGGGAGGCAGGAAATAAAATGGATAAAAAAAATTCCAGGTTTGAATTACATGAGAAGGCACAGTGGATATAACAGACATCAGGTCTACTCCAAGTGTGGTCTGCTGCCAGGATGTGAACTGTGTATTCCCAGACACCAAGGAGACAACACAGGATAATACAGGTAATACAGATAATGAGGGGAAGCACTTAGAAACTTTTTTTAAATTTTTGTTTATTTTTAATAGAGAGAGGCAAAGCTTGAGCAGGGCAGGGGCAGAGAGAGAGGGAGACACAGAATCCGAAGCAGGCTTCAGGCTCTGAGCTGTCAGCACAGAGCCTGATGTGGAGCTCGAACCCACAGACAGTGAGATCATGACCTGAGCCGAAGTTGGACGCTCAACCGACTGAGCCACCCAGGTGCCCATAGAAACTTTTACAGTAACTTAAAAAGAAGTCGTAAGTATATGGAATAAACTAATAAATATTGGGGCTTGTCTTTGTTGCTTTTCTAGTAATTTTCATTTTTCTAATTCATTCTCATTGAATATTATAGGAAAAGTACATTGAACAGTAAGTATCTGTCAACTGCAACTTTGAAATTTCAAAACACCAATCCTATACAACAGATTCATTCCTAAAAGACTTGGGGTGGGAGGATCCTGCTCTGACCTCCCCAGAGAACACAAGTTTGTAGAGAGCGTAAATAATTAGAGGCCAGTGACATTCTACCAAATCTTCTTCTAATGTGTGAAATATAATCCACATAAGGCAAAAAAATAAAAATGGCCCTCAAATAACCTATTTAAGATACACACCAGAAATAAGTAAATAAAATAGCAAATAGTTTCACTTATTCTTGTCATACATGTTCATCAAGCATTAAAATTTACAGTGAGAACTCGATATGAGAATGTTTGAAATATCATCTCCAAAGCTGTAAGTCTTTGCAAACAATTAATCTAATATCACAAAGTTGCATCAATTATGACAAATGCTTCCACCTCCCTGAATTCTCAGTTTGAGGTGGCACAAGTTAGGGTAAACAAAGACATACACTGAAAAAGAACAATCACATAAGCAGAACCATCAAAAGACCTTCATTTAAAAACTGGCTGCACTAGTCATGAGGAAATTTCACAGCACTCAAACGCAAGCCTGCTAGAGTCTCAGCTTCTTCCTCAGTGATAGAGAGATCCCTTACTTCTCAGGGCTAGCTTAAGGACCAGATCAAATAATTGGTGCTAGAGCACTTTCTGAAACTTTGGAGCAGTGGTTCTCAGAGGGCCATCCAGGACCCTTGGTGTTCTCTGATACCCTTTAGGCCTTTAGGATGATCTGCAAGATCAAAATGGTTTTCATAATACTGCTGTATTCTTTGCCTTTTTCATTCTCATTTCCTCACAAGTGGACCCTGGAGTTTTCCAAAGGCTACATGTCAGGTGACTGCGACAGACTGCACACATAAGTCACACAAACCCAGTTGTCTTCTAGGACACCAGATACTAAAGAGATGTACAAAGACAGAAAAAGAGATTAACCTGTCTTACTGAATTTGTTTTAGAAAATATAGAATGTTTCATAAAAAATAATTTTCATTAGCCTGCAATGGGGTTAGTGTTATGTTTAAATGTATGACTATATTAAAATCCATTTTAATTCCTTGTAATATAATTAAGTTTGTATTTGTTAGTATGTATCACTTTAGTATGAATTTATATTTATGCAAAGAAGTTTGTTAGACTGTATCCTCTATTTTTACCTCACTTTCAAGTTGCCACCATCCAGAAAAAAAGCAATGAAAGGGTCTGTTCTCTGGCAACCATGTGTCCCAGGTTTCCAGGCCAGTCTTAACATCAAATGTGTTTCCAATTTTTCCCATCAACCACAAAAATGCTCTTTATATTTCAACAATTTTTGTGCCCAAATGCATCTCCCAATCTGGTTCTCACATACAAGAATAATCACAAAACATCTTCCTATTGTGTTGTCTGTAATCATGTTTAAAATATTTCAGCACAGCTCATGTGACAAATGCCTGTTGGTTGGTTCTGACCCACATCCCAGAATGGTTGGTTACTCCAGCTAAGAACACAGTCCAGGAGTATTAGTATCTGAAAGCTGCCACTCAGGACATGCTGTTGAAGAGTCTGAATTTTTCTGTAACTTTCATAAATATCAGAGGTTTTGTTAATTAGCAAAATGGATACTAAAAATTATTTTCATGGGTCAAATAGCAATTTTTTAAAATGTGAATGACTGGAAATACTGTAGGGTACCCCTGTCCTTGAGTAAACAAGGTATAGGCACTGAGAAAGTCCACTGGCCTAAGCCCTTTGGACTCGCAGCCCAGGTTTAGTATTTTCACTCTGAGGGAAGACCAAAGGACAATTAGGCAACTTCCTCTCTGTCTCAAGTGAACGTTTCCTACAAGGACAGCAACACCACCAAAAGGAAGGAGCTCACACCTCACTGAGCTTATGAAATAAACACATTGGACCCTTAGTAGTTACACACTACCCAGTAACAAGGCTGCTGAGTAGGAAATCTACAGCCCTCATCTATGCTATTAGGCTATGGATAACTACCAGAAAGTTTACAAACCATCAAATTAGTTTAGTTTCAGAGTATTGGTAAAATGTCTTTCAGACCATCTGAACCTCAGAAATGCTTATTCTTTCTTGTCCAGGACTATCATTTAACAGCAAAGAACTCCCAGGACAGTTCAAAAGCTGCAGGATTCTGCCTTACAAAACCAGTATCTTAAGTAATGACAAAGGCCAAATTTTATTTTCCACTGAATGAAATACAGAACCTAGTTATCAGCCTTTTGTGAGGAATCTACGTACCTCTTCTTCAAAAAAAAAAAAAAGGAATTAAGGGAATAAACATTCACTGAATTCTCTAACATGCCAACATTGAGCTATACCTTTATATGAATACTACAAAATGACCCAATGTCAGAGAAGACAGCAATTCATCTCAAGGCAGCATTACACAACCACTAAGACAGCCCTACTTACAAGTAGAGGAAGCAGGGAAGGGAGAAAACAAAGCTGGTGGCAGAGGATGGGAGGGTAGTAGGGGGGGTGGTTGGGGAACACATGCTCCAACAGGAAAATTTGCAGCTTCCAAAATTCAAGGTGTTGTGCCATCATTTTGTTTGGGGTAAAACCTCAGATGATATGGAATCCATAGTCAAATATGAACTATCTGCTCTGGCTTCCTCCCATAAATATTGATGAACAAACTGTTAATAGTTAAGCACCAAATCTTCTCTCTCATTCCCTATATAACCAAAATGAACAAAATATATATAATAATGGAATATCACACAACAGAAAATCATGCTACAAAAAAACCCTAATGACAATGAAGAATGTTCACCACATTTCATACCCCACCAAGAAGTGGGAGCGCATACCAGCTACACACAGCATGGTGTTTTTCCTCTGGATGGCTGTTTTTCTCACACTCCCCAATACCAGGGATATTCCTTGTTGATATTTTGTCTCTCTAGCTTTTCTTCTATTTCTTCTTTTTATATTTTTCTTTTATATATTTAAATACAAATATATGTGCTATATATTTCCACATATATAGATAGGGATAGAAATATGAGAGATAAATGTTTAAATATTTTTTATTGTTTATTTTTGAGACACAGAGTGTGAGTCGGGGGAGGGGCAGAGAGAGAGGGAGATACAGAATCTGAAGCAGATTCCAGGCTCTGACCTGTCAGCACAGAGCCCGACATGGGGCTTAAACCCATGAACCATGATATCATGAACTGAGCTAAGTCAGACACTTAACCAACTGGGCCATCCAGGGCACCCCATGAGAGATCAATGTTTAGAGGAGACTTCTACACTTTTCAGTTTTGTGCATATGTTAAGAATTATAACAATATTTTTAATGAAATCTGTTCAAAGCAACAATATTTTCACATTACATCAATAATGGAATTCCCATGGAAATAATATATCCTTAGCCACCAGGTAATCTCCATAAGTCTGGCCTCCATCCTGACCATCTAGAAAAATAATGCACTGTTTGACCATATCCATTCAATTCAACAAGTATTTAATCAAGCATCTTCCATTAGGTGGGTACTTTGATAGGCTCAGTAAAATGACAGAGGTTCTTTCAAATAAAATTATACAAGTCTCTAAATTATCATTACTTCATTCAGAATAGTCAAACTGAATTTGGTCATACTGCCTTTCCAAAAACTTGCAGTTGGTGTAGCAGAAATAAAAAATCTGAGAAGTGGGACTTATAAGTCAAATTGTTTGATGTCTAGGATACACCGGATACATAGCAATGACAGATGAAAATAAAGGAAATGAGAAATTGGTGAAATGGATACCTTTGCTGAGTACTGAAACAGACCAGAGTCAAGCAGATACTTCTACTAAGAACAAAAAAGGAAGATCAGTAGAACTACCTTTATAAACACAAAACAAAAATGATGTCATAAAACATTTCACTAACAAAGGTGATTAAGATCCTATATTATATAAAGCTTAGAAGCATCTGGAAGCAAGAGCATCTGGAAGAATCTGACCAAAACTACACTTGCTACCCACTTATTTTTCTTTAGGCTGTGTCAATGCTAAATGAGTGGTTGGCTTACTAATTCCAGATTAAATGGGTTCAGGTCTGGGAGATACACACAAACAGTTTTGGTTTAATTTAAATATCCAATTCACACATAACTTCCCTAACCTTTAAGTTTCCAAACTGTATTCAGACAAATTAAGCACAAATTCCAAGTTCCGCTGGCTCAAATATATTATGGCTAGAAAGCTAAGGGAAAGATAAACATGCAAAGCCAAAGAAAGAAGCAGTTCTAAAAGTTGAAAAGAAGCCTACAAAGATGGGATCAATTGAAATATGTGAGTCTGCATCTGTTCCGAATAGCTCCACTTCATCCTCTATCAACACCAGACTCAGAGCTCCAGTCATCTTGGCTGCTCCTGCCTTTGCAACCAGCCTATCATGCTCAAAGAGTTCATCATGAGGGTTGGCCAACTTGGAGAACCTTTAAATCTATGATGGCCAAACCTATAAGAGCAGCAAGCCAGGAAAAGCAGATGTCGGCATCATGCTACAGCATGCATTTCAATGTTACAAGGCAAGATGGAAGATAACCTTAGCCAAAGATAATTTCTCTAACCTTGACATTAAAACTAGACATTGTATCTATTGTTTTTAAGTAAGTTTCCTATGAGCAAGCTTTCAGCTTCCCAGAACCAAGAAATACATAGACATTCCTCTTCCTATTGCTCTCCAGCTAGGCAGTCATGTTGCTTATTTACTGACTACTGCAGTTGATTAAGAAATCACCTTAAGGGGTGCCTTGGTGGCTCAGTCAGTTAAACATCTGATTTCAGCCCAGGTCATGATCTCATGATTTGTGGGTTCGAGCCCTGCGTCGGGCTCTCTGCTGACAGCTCAGAGCCTGGAGCCTGCTTCGGATTCTGTGTCTCCTTCTCTCTCTCTGCCCCTACCCTGCTTGTGTGTTTTCTCTATTTCTCTCTATCTAATATAAATAAATAAACATTTTTTTAAATTACCTTAAGTTATAGTTCCCAAAACTACAGGCTTAAAAGAAATTCATAAAAGTAAATATTTCCCCCAAAAGGTTCCCAACATTCCATTTCAACTGCAGTATAGAACCCTCAAGACATTTAATATTATAACACAGACTCATATTCCTTCGGTGAGGGGAACAGCAACAAGAAGGAAAACGAAACACTATAATTAAAAAGGTTTGATACTGGAGAACCTCCAGGAAACTCTGTGCAGACAGAAAGACACCAGTTACACCATCTTCAAATGAATGTTATTGGCTGTATCATCATGAAACTTATTTAACTTGATGTGCTACTTTCTCTGTTCCAGTATAACCTGAAAACACACCCAAACAGCACTTACACTGAACTTCTACCAAACCTATCCACATTCATTTCCCTGCCAATGCTATTTGGAGAAGGAAAAAAACTTTTAAAGCCCAAACTGAGAATTCTTAAGCATAACCTAAGAAGTGAAATGTCTTGATTTGTCTTTCTGCAAAAACCTTCCCTTAGGAACACAAAAGAGAAGTAGGGGGAAGCCTGGGAAGTCTCGGCACTTCACTGCATGGTGAGCCAACAGCCCAGCAGCTTTGGGGCAAAATCCCACTTCCTTAGAAAAACCTGTATTTTCCTGTAGTTCTTACAAACGGTGTTCAGATGTGATTCTTACCTTGTCTCCTCTGATAACACACTAAGTGAAGAGAAGGCAGGGGAGATGGGGAGAAGAGGACAGAGCACCAGGAGTAGGAAATGTGTGAAGAGGTCCAAGATAAACATTGAACACAAAGGTCAGTCCTTACCTAAAAAAAAATCCTGGCTGGATTTTGGGAATTGAGAAACCTCCTGCCTCCTTGGAGTGGATGTGGTGTGCTGATGTGGGCGATCTGTGCACAAGTTTCTCTTCTGTTTTTGCTGGCCAGCAACCCTTCTTCCTTTCCTTTCATCCTTGCCAGAGGATTTCTCAGTTTAAACTTTGGGGTGAAGAGATAACCCGCTGAAACTTTTAAGTAAATGCTACATAATGCAAAATTAGCTTTAGAAGGTCCTGGGGCAAATCTGACATGGGTTTAGGGTATGATGCTCTCATGGAGAACTCCTCTTTGAAGGAACAAACCAGGGTGCCTGAGTGGCTCAGTCGGTTAAGCAGCCAACTTCAGCTCAGGTCATGAGTTTAAGCCCCGAGTTGGGCTCTGTGCTGACAGCTCAGAGCCTGGAGCCTGTTTCTGATTCTGTATCTCCCCTCCCCACCCACCTCTCTCTCTGCCCCTCCCCCACTCGCATTCTCTCTCTCTCTCTCTCTCTCTCTCTCTCTCAAAAATCTCAAAAATAAAAACAAACATTAAAAAAAATTGAAGGAACAAACCAAATGTTGCTTATAAAAGGGCATTCCCAAGCCATACATTTCCCATCAAAGACCTGGAGCTCTGTTTGGCACCTGCCAGTCTGATCTGGCCTCCTGGTCACCAGGGGTGAGGAAAAGAAAGAAAAAGGAAAAAAAAAAAAAGAGGAATAACCCATGGAGAGCACTCAATTTCAGGTAGCATAATATACAGGCTTCTGTGTCTTGTGAGCTATTCTTTACAGAAGCTCTCCTAGAGACAGACACTATTAGTACCATTCATTGCACAGATGTAGAATCAAGGTAGAGCCACAGGGTAAATTACCTAAACTCACACGACCAAAAAGTTATTGGGATTAGAATGTCACTGGCTGGGGACGCCTGGATGGCTCAGTTGGTTGAGCGTCAGACTTCAGCTCAGGTCATGATCTCACAGCTCGTGGGTTCGAGCCCTGCCGAGGGCTCTGTGCTGACAGCTCGGAGCCTGGAGCCTGCTTCAGATGCTGTGTCTCCTTCTCTCTCTCTGCCCCTAACCCACTCACATTCTGTCTCTGTCTCTCTCAAAAACAAATAAACATTAAAAAAAAAATGTCACTGGCTGTAAAATTCTGACTCTGAAAAAGAAAATTAACATTTTCTTTCTTTCTTTTTTCTTTTTTTCCTTCCTTCCTTTTCTTTTTTTTTCTTCTTTTCTTTTCCTTCCTGTCCACATTCCATCCCTGCAGGATTTTGGTCACATAACATCTTTCCAAACTCCAGGCCTTTTTCTTCCACCTGAATAGCCTTAAGAAGCCTACTTCAGAATCAGATGATTTTATCTCCTCCCCTGTGAGCCTCTACCACCTCTCCAGGTACAGCTGGTCAAAGGATCCTTAGACACCAGGAACTTGAAAAATGCTATTATAAGTAATCTATTTAACTATAAGCAATTCATTTAAATCTCAACTTCAAACTGCCAGTGGCTATCTTAATTCTTAATTGGCTATGTAACTCTGGTCACAGCATTCAGAAAGAGCTTTAAAAGAATCAAATAAAACTTCTAACAGATCAATCACATTTTGAAGTATCAAGGTCAAATACACCAATTATGAGGTGAGAGAGTGAAAATCTATAAATATATTATTTTTTAAGGGATGACAAATCATTTTTCTTTCTCTTCATAGCTTTCATAAAGGGAGAAAAGTGAATTCAAATCATTTTTAAGAGTTTATGGTGAAGGCTGATTCACAAGATATGCACTAAAAACTCAGCTTTGGGGAACTTCTAGGGAATAGGTCATCATAGAAAAGTTTATACCCTTAAGCAAAACAACAACATTTAAGTTAACCATTAAGTGTGTAGTGTTCTAGGAACATGTTAAACACTTTTTCCATATCTTTCATAAGGTGTAAAGTCATCATCATGGACATTAATGACAATGCTATGTGGACTCCAGAGATGTGAGCATCAGCAGCCCCAGCCTATCATCAGTTTTTACACCTTTTTATGATTCTTCACTCGGGTTTTCAATTGTACTTCATGTTGATGATGTCAGTAGTTGGCCTAAGTATCAACTCTCCATTTAAGTTAGCTGTGAACTTAAATGCCAGGTAAGAAAACTTGCTGAAACTGAGTAATAGAAGAATACACACAAGTTCCAAGTAAGTACCTTTCTCATAAATACATGAACAGGAAAGGGTTACCTGCCAACAAGACAACTACATGGCTGTCATTAAGAATGGCCATGCCAAGTAGCACCATCACCCATCAATCACTTCTCACAGAAGCCAGAATCTCACAGACATGGACGGCAACTACAGACACAGAACTTCTTGCTTAGGTAATTCAACTGACCTGTGAAATAGGAGAATGTGTTGAGAGTCATTTTTCCAACTAACGACACTGCTAGTGATCATGCACCAGCTGGCAATGAGAAAGTAAGTTCCATTCTTGATGTTTCTAGCCACTTCTTGGTAAGACCTGAGAAAATTCAGTGTCACGAGGAATTTCTCCCTTGAAAAATGTGTTTCACTTTTTGTGCTGCTGAAGTGTTGTAAAAGATACAAGTATTTTTTTTTTAAGAGAATTCATCTTTGGTTTGATGTCATTTTTTATTTTTTCTATCATGTGTTCTACATTTTTTCACATCTCCTGTACTGAACACTATTACTCTAATAATCACAAATATACAGTATTAAAAAAGGTGGTGGAAGTTGTTTGATGCTAATGGTTTGTCTTTCTTCCTTCTCATATAGCAGATGAGGGCAGGCTCTTGTGGTCAAATGTTAAAGAACTTTGGGTAAGTCTCTTGACAAATCTGAGCTTCAGTTTTTATATCCTTAAAATGGGAATATAGAATGGGAGAAGATATTTGCAAATGACATATCCAGTAAAGGGTAACAAAAATATACAAGGAACTTATAAAACTCAATATCCCAAAAAATGAATAATCTAATTAACAAATGGGCAGGGGGCACCTGGGTGACTGAGTCAAGTTAAGCATCCAATTCTTGGTTTTGGCTCACGTCATGATCTCAGTCATGAGACTGAGTTCCCAGTAAGCATGGAGGCCGCTTGAGATTCTCTCTCTCCATCTGTCTCTGCCCCTCCCCTGCTCACACACTCTCTCTCTCTCAAAATAAATAAACATTTTTTTTAAATGGGCAGAAGATATGAACAGATATTTCTCCAAAAAAAACATCCAGATGGCCAACAGACACATGCAAAGATCTTCATTATCACTTACCACCAGGGAAAAATGCAAATCAAAACTCCAATAAGATATCATTGCATACGGGTCAGAAAGGCTAAAATCAACATAAGAAACAACAGGTGTTGGCAAGGATGTAGAGAAAGGGAAACCCTCTTGCACTGTTGGTGGGAATTCAAACTGGTGCAGCCACTATGGAAAATAGTATGGAGGTTCCTCAAAAAGTTAAAAATAGAACAACTCTATGATCCAACAATCGCACTGCTAGGTATTTACTCAAAGGATACAAAAATACTGATTCAAAGGGATAGATGCACCCCAATGCTTATAGTAGCATTATAAACAATAGCCAAATTATGGAAAGAGCCCAAATGTCCATCAACTGATGAATGGATAAAGAGGTTGTAGTACACACACACACACACACACACACACACACACACACACACGTATACACACGAAGGAATATTACTCAGCCATCAAAAAGAAAGAAATCTTGGCACAAAAACAGACACTCAGATCAATGGAACAGAATAGAGAACCCAGAAATGGACCCACAAACATACAGCCAACTAATCTTTGACAAAGCAGGAAAGGATATCCAATGGAATAAAGACAGTCTCTTCAGCAAGTGGTGCTGGGAAAACTGGACAGCGAAATGCAGAGAAATGAACCTGGACCACTTTCTTACACCATACACAAAAATAAACTCAAAATGGATGAAAGACCTAAACATAACACAGGAAGTCATCAAAATCCTTGAGGAGAAAGCAGGCAAAAATCTCTTTGACCTCGGCTGCGGCAACTTCTTACTCAACACATCTCCAGAGGCAAGGGAGACAAAAGCAAAAATGAACTACTGGGACCTCATCAAAATAAAAAGCTTCTGCATAGTGAAGGAAACAATCAGCAAAATTAAAAGGCAACTGACGAAATGGGAGAAGATATTTGCAAATGACGTATCAGATTAGTATCAGGTTATTATCCAAAATCTATAGAAAACTTATCAAACTCAACACCCAAAAAACAAATAATCCAGTGAAGAAATGGGCAAAAGACATGAATAGACACTTCTCCAAAGACAACATCCAGATGGCCAACTGACACATGAAAAAATGCTCAACATCCCTCATCATCTGGGAAATACAAAACAAAACCACACGGAGATACTACCTCACACGGAGATACTACCTCACACCTGTCAGAATGGCTAACATTAACAACTCAGGCAACAACAGATGTTGGCAAGGATGCAGAGAAAGAGGAACTCTTTTGCAATTGCTGGGGGAAATGCAAACTGATGCAGCCACTTGGGAAAACAGTATGGAGGTTCCTCAAAAAATTAAAAATAGAATTACCCTACAACCCAGCAACTGCACTACTAGGTATTTATCCAAGGGATAAACAGGTATACTGTTTAGAAGGGACACATGCACCCCAATGTTTATAGCAGCACTATCAACAATAACCCAAGTATGGAAAGAGCCCAAATGTCCATCAATGGATGAATGAAGATGTGGTATATATACACAATGGAGTTTTCCTCGGCAATCAAAAAGAATGCAATCTTGCCATTTGCAACTATGTGAATGGAACTAGAGGGTATTATGCTAAGCGAAATTAGTCAGAGAAAGGCAAATATATGACTTCACTCATATGAGGGCTTTAAGATACAAAGATGAACATAAGGGAATGGAAGCAAAACTAATATAAAAACAGGGAGGGAGACAAAACATAAGAGACTCTTAAATATGGAGAACAAATAGAGGGTTGCTGGGGGGGGGGGGGGTTGTGGGAAGGGGGATGGGCTAAATGAGTAAGGAGCTTAAGGAATCTACTCCTGAAATCACTGTCACACCATATGCTAAGTAACTTGGATGTAAATTATTAAATAATAAAAATTTTAAAAAAAGAAAGAAATCTTGCCATTTGCAATGACATGGATAGAGCTAGAGAAACAAGTTATGCTAAGCGAAATAAGTGAGAGAAAGACAAATCCCATATGCTTTCAACTCATATGTGGAATTTAAGAAACAAATGAACACAGGGGGTAAAAAAGGAGAGGCAAACCAAGAAACAGACTCTTAACTATAGAGAACAAACTGATAGTTACCAGGAGGTGGGCTGGGGGATGAGTTAAAGAGATAATGGACATTAAGGAGGACACTTGTGATGAGCACTGGGTATTGTATTTAAGAGATGAACCACTAAACTCTACACCTGAAACTAATATTACACTGTATAACTAACTGGAATTTAAATTAAAATTTGGAGAAAGGGAAAAAACAGGAATAATTTAGCGGGTTGGGTAGTGGGGAAGGACTTAACACAGTTGTGATCATTGAGTGAGATGATATATGTAAAACTGCTCAGCTCACTGCTTGGTACAGAGGAAGCATTCAATCAACTATAATAATTATTATCAAAGAGCAGAACAGATGAGTAGTTATCTAATTTCAGCTCTGGCTTCTTCAAGCTTGCCTGTCTGCCTTTCTTCCTTCCTTTCAGTCAAAAATAGGTGATATTGGCAATTTCATAAGATTTGACTTTGCCTCACACATTTTTTTAATTGAACAGGGAAATTACATACCTGAGCACAGGTGAGTTTTAATTCATTAACAGATATCTATTACTAGTTCCTCTAAATTTAGGGAAGGTGTTTTTTTTTTTGAAACCCACTACTTCCCAATCTTATTCTTGTGAATTTTGACAATGTCTTGACTATACATTTAAAAAGTCAAGTGTTAAAGTCAGTATTCATTTATTTATTCACTCATGCTTTCTATTATACCTTTAGTTAGCATACACTGTATTCTGTACTGGATTTAAAAATGTAAGGGTTATAGTTCTGCCCTCCAAACACCTCACTGGTTTGGAGGTATGTTCATTTCCTAGTGCTGCTGTTAACAAATTGCCATAAACTTAGTGGCTTAAAACACACAAAATTTTTATCTAGTGTTCTGGAGTTTAGAAATCATATATGAGTCTTACAGGCTAAAATAATAATGTTACTTTTGGAAGCTCCAGGGAGAATCACTTCCTTGTCTTTTCCAGTTACTGGAGGTCATCCGCATTCCCTGGCTTATGGGCTCTTCCTCCAGCTTCAAAGCATAACATCCCATCTTCTGCTTCTGTCCTCCATCTCTTCCTCTCTTACTATGACCTTTCTTCTTATAAGGACCCTCATGATAACACGGGGACCACTGGATAATCCAAAACAACCTCCCAAACTGAAGATCCTTAACTTAATCATATCTGTAAAGTCTCTTTGCCAAGGTAACAGAGTTACCTTGTTACCATATTGACAGGTTTGGAAATCAGGATATGCACATCTTGGGGAACCATTATTCAGCTTCCCACAGGAGACTGATGGAAATAAAACCAGAAATTTCAGCAGGATCCCACTCTTTCAAGTTTTCTCTCTGAATCTTATCAAATTTTAACGAAGTTCCTAAGAAGTTCAATTACCTACTAAAACCAGGTAACAGCACAAGTGAACCACAAAGTTGAAGAACAGAGGACAGTTTAGGGTGCTAACTTTAGGAGACGGACTAACATCAGAACAGGAAACATAAAAATAAAATGGCAGACACCTTAGAGTACAATATAGTGATCTTAAAACACCAAGAAGGTTAGTGATGTCTATAAAGAAGACAGAGGTGTGTATAAAGAATTTTAGAAGCATCTAAAATAAAATTTTTAAATGCTTTGCAACATGACTGATTTTTATAGTACATGAGCATATGAATACAGTCATGGGGAAAAAAAGGCTACAAAGATAAAACCAAGAATTAACAGCAATTATTAGTAGTAAGTATTGCTGAACAGTTAAAATAGAGATAATTTTATTTTTTCTTACTACTTCTGATTTTTTCTATAATGAACATGCATTATCTTCACAACCAGAAAATATATATTGAAATATAATTTTCAATAATTTAGCAGTTAAAAGTACAGGCTTCAGTTCTCTGGAAATATTCAATTAAATCAAAATACTCCTTTCTGCTATAAGCCCATAATAGCTTAGTAACTATTCCTATTTTTTAAAGATCTGTTCTATAACATTACCAAGCAACACTGATTTTTTTTTAATTATAATTTTTTGTTTGTTTTTTAATACTGATTACTAATTGACCTTCTCAGTTTCAGAGAAGTAGATGCGCTGGAATTAGTATTTCAATCACTGACCATTTATAAATGTTAAGAATGCATTTTAATATGATTATCAGACTTATGTACACATATATAAACAATATTTAATAGTTACATGTTTATAAATCACAAAGTCAATTGATAGATATGGACCAAAGAAGAAGAACACTGGTAAGCTGAGCATTAATATATTCACACCCTCAGGGTGTCTGGGTGGCTCAGACAGTTGAGCATCCAACTCTTGATTCAGCTCAAGTCATGATCCCAGGGTCGTGGAATGGAGTCCCACATCGGGCTCTGTGCTGAGCATGGAGCCTGCTTAAAATTCTCTCTCTCTCTCTCTCTCTCTCTCTCTGCCCCCCCCCCCCCCGCTTGCGTGTATGCATGCACTCTGTCTCTCTCTAAATTATATATGTATTCACACCCTCAAAAGATATAAAATCAATACCCTATCTTTACACTCACTGAAATTTCATTCATATGTGCACACTTCCATTTATAAATGGGGAATACTGAACAGACAGCACACTTATTCATGAACTGCTTATCCCTCTTGTTTTATGGGGGGAAAAGGAGAGAGAGAAAGAAGGAAAGAAAAAACAGGAAAAGGAGGAGAAAAATGAAAGAAGAAAAAAAACAGAAAAATCAAGTTTTGCCCTGGACACTTATCTGGACCAGCCTAACTAACACTTTAATCTCTCATTTTAAAAATGCCATCTTCCCCCTTTCTTTCTAGATCAGTCAAAATAGCTAGCATAGACTCCTCAAGGATTTTCAGAACATTAGTCAATTTTACAGCCTGAAGCAAAGAGAGATCTACTTACTATGACAAAGAGATCCCAGTTATTTTGCCTTTCTGTTATAATTGAGTACTGTCCTTCCAGGGCAGGCAGTGAGTGATGGGGGGGGGTCAGTAATGCCCAGCTACTCTGAAGATGAGGAGTGGTCTGCTTTCTCACTCAAAGGTGTGCCTGCTTTCCTAATCAACCCAAGGGACAGACTGCATAGAGACAGAGCATCCTGGCTCACTTAACTGACCAGCTCCCCTGCAGACAGGATGAAAAGAGGCTCTGCTCAACATCTGCTCTAAGTTTCAAAACTTGCAATCCTTGACTTTGGAGATGAGAGCCCAGCTCTGCCTTGTTCACACTATTCTCCCTAAGCACAAACATAAAATAATGATCTAAGGAATGACTGGTAGAAGTCCTTCACATGTGCCTATCTTTTGAATACTATATATTAAGCATAAAGACCCCATAAAATCCTAAATGTAAAATGCATCTATCAATTTGCAAATCATATCACCTAGAAAGACATAAGCAGAATATTCACATTATACCTAGGAAGTGAATCAGTGACTGAAAAGTTGCGGAAGATTTGGCTTATGATAAGTTTCTCCAATAGCTAGGTGAAATGAAGCAAAAATTATACATAGGTAAATCTGGTAAGAATCAAAAAAAAAAAAAAAAGATGGTGTTCAAATGATCAGTACTCAGATTCTTAAATAAGTTCTTCTTTCCTATTCTCTTTTTATACCAATACTATTTAAAATGGGAAAGATAAAATTGTACATAAAAGTATGTCATTTCATGTATATTCTTTAATTATTCCTAAAAGTACCTCATTTCATAGATTTTTCTTAAACAGCCAGAACCATTCACCTCCACATTTACTAAAATCATATATGATGTTTTTAAAGCCCCTTTTAATAAATGAATGGTCTTCCCTATTGACTAGTTCAGGACTGTAACTGACAGCCCAGCGCTCCCCTGGATGAGGGTATGAACAGCTCTATGCCAATGGACAAGGGGCACCAGAACAGCCAGCAGTTGCTTCTGCCCATGTCCAAGAGGAAACAGTAGGAGACAGCATAATATTATGAGTGTTACAGAGTCAGCCCTTTGTTACCGGAATGACTTAAGGGGCAGCTTGCTGTGACCTCACTGAAAATCATGTCCGTCATCTGTAACATGGGAGATAACTGCATGTCCCACAGTGCTTCTGAGATGATATAAAGTGCCTGCTGCCTGCAAAACGAAGGAGAGCCCCACTGTTTCAGATTGCCCCACTGCAATCAGCACTTCTGGCCTCACTCAGGGAACCAAAACCATCTTCTCATTTATGGACTTGATTTAGAACCATGGCAAATAAACAATAACTGAGAGCAAAGCACTTTGTAAAAGACTTTGCTTCAAAACCATTTAATTTTTAAAGCAGTCCACAAAGAGAAAAAAAGAAAACGACTGAAAATGACCCCAAATCACTATGCTGTGACTAGATATACAACAAAAATAAAGCTAAAACGAAAGGATTTTTAATTGAAATCAGCTTAAACTATATGTCATCAGCTTTCATTCACCTCAAACTTTGATCACATAGTTATCACAAAACAGCACAGAGCTTTTATTTTTTTTCTACTTGAAAGCCAAAGGAAAAAGTTGTACATAATAAAATGTGGCACAGGATTCTATTAATAATTAAATGCATGCTTCCAAATGCAACGTGTTTCTTATAGCAAACAGTAGGAAAACTTCAGGCAACTTTTTTCAAAAAATTTCAAATATCTCACTGCATCACTAAAAATGTTATCACTTATAAAAATGCAATCCAAAGAAAACTAAGTGACACCAAAGTTTAAAATATTACATTGCTTCTGAACTTAAATTTCATGTATTCCAGGAAACAAATATACCAACACATCCAATGGCTGTATTTCAATATTAAATTAAAACACACACACACACACACACACACACACACACACACACACACACACAAAGTATGCTACCATTTTTCAGTTTTGTAAACCATTTAGAACTCAAAATTTAATATATCTCAGCATTATAACTGAACTCTAAACACTTTTACTATATTTTATACACCTTCAGATAAGCCATCATAAATCATCTTAAACATATATAAAGACATTATTTTTCAGGTCCCAAGTAAGACTAAAAGTCTGGGTATCTTTACTAAACAAACTGCACAATGAAGTTAACAACAAAAAGGTGATCCTGAGAATGTTGCTTGGAAATAATTAAGATGTCATAGGCTGGAGACACCCTCTCCTAGCCAAGATAGAGAAACAGGCACCAGATTTACCTACACACTTGAAACAACTCAAGAATGAGCAAAATATTTTGAACAATAGTTTTAAAACATTGAACACTGAACAACAAAGGACAGTGAGAGATGGAAATGAACAAGGTAACCACACAATTGAACCAGCTTATTGCCTGGAGGGAATTTCAAGAATACAGCACAAAAAACCTGGAGCCAGGCAGAGCCTGGTGGTCTCCCTGAGCTGAGGAGATGGGTCTGGGAGTGCAAGAAGACCAAGATGCTGAGAGTTGGCAGGGCAGAGTACCAGAGAAAAGAAAGCTATGAAGACAGGGGAATTCTGAAGATATGCTGGGGTTCCACCTCCAGTCTTCCCTAATCAACCCATATATATAAGGAAACTACCCAAGAACCACCTGAAAGAATGAGAGTAAATGATATCCAAAGCTCACACAGGCTGGGAATGGTTCTTCCTCTTCCCATTACAGTGGAAAGTTTCATAATTAACAGGACATCAGGTAGATAATTTTAAAGGATTTTGCCTCAGTAGAAGGTAGAACTAGTACTAGACTAAATGCTGCTCTGGTCCTACTTAAGAAAGCTTAAAAACAAGACATGAAACGGTCAAACCCTTTCCAAGTGACTTAACTATATTCCATAACCAAGCTCAAGAATACAAAAATATGCAGCATTAAACAAGATAAGATCACGATGTCTGGCATTTAATGAAAAATTACTAGGCATATAAAGAAACAGGAAAATACAAACCATAATAAAGACATAAATCAGTTAAGTAAAGCCAACCCAGAACTGTCATATATTAGAAACAGCAGGGTCACCTGGGTGGCTCAATCGGTTGGGTATCAGACTTTGGCTCAGGTCATGATCTCACGGTCCGTGGGTTCAAGCCCCACGTGAGGTTCTGTGCTGACAGCTTAGAGCCCAGAGCCTGCTTCGGATTCTGTGTCTCCTCTCTCTCTGCCCCTGTTCATGCTTGGTCTCTCTCTCAAAAATAAATAAACATAAAAAAATTAAATAGCAGACAAGAATATTTTTTAAAGGTTTCTGTGTGATCAAAAAAATGCAAAGAAAATTTGAAATTTTTAAGATATTAAAAGATTCTAACTGAACTTCTAGAGATAAAAACTACAATGAATGGGGTTTCACACTGGATAGGATTAAAAGCCACATTAAAATTTGTAAAAAAAATAATAATAATAATAATTTAAAAAAGATAAGTGGATTTAAAGTCATAGTAACAAAGACTATCTAAAATGAAATACAGGGGCACCTGGGTGGCGCAGTCGGTTAAGCGTCCGACTTCAGCCAGGTCACGATCTCGCGGTCCTTGAGTTCGAGCCCCGCGTCGGGCTCTGGGCTGATGGCTCAGAGCCTGGAGCCTGTTTCCGATTCTGTGTCTCCCTCTCTCTCTGCCCCTCCCCCGTTCATGCTCTGTCTCTGTCCCAAAAATAAATAAACATTGAAAAAAAAATTAACAAAAAAAAATAAAATGAAATACAATGATAAAAATAAATACTGGTGAAAAATGGACAAAGCATCAGTGAGCTATGGAACTACTTCAAGCAAACTAGTATAAATATAAATCAAGTCTCCAAAGGAGGGAAACAGAAAATATTTTTTTAAATAATGGTTGAAAATTTTCTAAATCTGATGAAAAAATATAAACCTATAAATTCAAGAAGCTCAATGAACTCTAAGCATAAGAAACATGAATAAAACAACACTGATACATATGCCATCATCACAGTGCTGAAACTAGTGTTAAAGAACAATACTGACATATATGCCATCATCAGTGCTGAAACCAGTGTTAAAGAAAAAATCTTTAATACAACTAGAGTAAAAAATACACATTATTTACAGAGCAAATTTAATTTATACTTAATGGCCAATCTCTCATTAGAAATAATGCAAGCCAGAAGACAGTAGAACATCTGTAAAGTAATGAAAGGAAAAAACTGTCAATCTAGAATTAGTCAATGAAAATTTCTTTCAAAAATAAAACCAAAATAATAATGGTAAAGGATAAGAAATATTAAAGGAAATTCTTCAGGGAAGAAATGATTATCCAGTACAGTCTCCTGATCCTTAATTTAATCACATCTGTAAAGTTCCTTTTACAACGTAAGGTAACATTTCCAGGTTCTAAGAATGAGGACACGGATACCTTTGGGAGACTATTCTTCCAACCATGTGCCCCATATGAAGAAACTACTCAAGAAGACACTCCACTAACAAAAAATCATGAAAAAAAAATAGATGATTTTTTAAATAGAAACTGAGTATAACTGAGAAGAAAGAGACATGAGAAAAAATTAAGTGGGACTCCTCTGGACTTTGATGCCTGGATATTCTCCTTTGATCTGCAGATTTAGTAATTTAAGATTGTTTTCTTCCTAACCACTCCAACTATAATACTTATCTCTGCAAATACTATCCACGTAATTATAACATTGCAATTTCTGTTTTTACAAAAATAACTCAAAAATAATCAGAACAGTGATTTGAAAAAACCTAAGGTTCCTGCTGCATCAATGTTCAACCAAACTACTCTTAGTTTCAAGTACCAAATTTGGCATTTGAGGGGTTGAAATTATGCTAACGTAACTCTAGGTCAATATGTTGTAAGTCATATTTCTTGATAAAGTTTCTTTTCCCCTTCATACTGTCAACCAAGTTGCAAACTTGAATGCTAAGTGAATTTATAGCCCACCAAGAATTCTAATAACTCTAACATTCTTGCCTTACATGAAATGCTTCAATGCATCACCAAATTGACTTATTATAATATTTACTTTAGAACTAGTAATGCAATTTCAGAATTTGAGAAACTGTAAATGATTAATATTCTTTTTCTACCTTGCACGCATACACCCATGCCAATAAAATTATATCAAGGCTTCCTGTTCAGCAATAAGAGATGCATTTTGCACACAACCTTGGAGATATAACTTTCATCCCAAGTTAATAGTTTGCCATAATATTAACAATCCCCATCACATCTAAATAGAAGTTCCAGAGGCTTACAAATAGATTTTCTCATTCTATAATTTATAAATTATCTAAATAACCATAATTAAACAAATAAATGGAAGACATTTTTATAAAACATATAATTTCATATTACTTCTCCATGCAAATGCTACCTAACTGGGAATGACAGTTCTGATTCTTAGTGTAGAACACCATGTTTAGAGAAACTAGCACCATTTACCAAACTAATTCTCTTTAGTGATAACTCCAGTGGTGAAATATTTCACTTGACTCTCCTCCAACCAAAGTTAGGGGCTATTTAAAAACCAAATCAGGGCTTTGAAGCCACTGTATTTGTTCACCAATTTTATCCATTTCCATTTAATGATTAAAACTGTTTAACAGAGGCCAAACCCATTTGGCCATCGTTTGAGTTCCAGAGATGCCAGACCAACATTGAGTTTCACATGAGAGACTTCACTGACCCATATTTTTCAAGCACTCACTGAAACTTCCCTGAACAAGAGTTGCTAATCATTACCATAAGAGATGAAAATACTGATCTACCTCACTGAAAATTAACTGACTTCACATACAGAGAATGTCATTACCCAGACCTCCGCTTCCCTTTTTCGATCTTGATGATCAGAAGAGAAAATTGGCTTATTTATACTGATGTTTCTAGGATTCCTGCCAGGATTACTGATTACTTTTTAACTACCTGGGTGGTCAATTCTGTCCTCGACACCACACAAAAGCAATGCTGGAGTAACTGATTCAGTCAAATAGATGCAATGTCTAAGACCACAAGCTGCAACTTTTAATATGCTACTCATGTCCTAAGGCAATCACCTAAAAAAAATCCAATGGCCTCCAATCTCTTCAACTATAAAACAAAATCCTGACATCCATTAGGTTGTCACAACAGGAATCAAAAAAGGTCATCACTTTCTTACACCATTCACAAAAAATAAGTTCAAAATGGATTAAAGACCTAAATGTGAGATAAACCATTAAAATCCTGGAGGAGAACACAGGCAGTAACGTCCTTGACATGGGGCATACCAACTTCTTACCTGGTATGTCTCTTGAGACAAGGGAGAGAAAAGCAAAAATAAACTATCAGGACTACATCAAAATAAAAAAGCTTCTGCACAGGAAAGGAAACAATCAACAAAACTAAAAGGCAATCTACTGAATGGGGAAAAATATTTGCCAATCACATATCCAATACAAGGTTAATAACCAAAAAATACATAAAGAACTTACAAAACTCAACATCCAAAAAACTAATAACCCAATTTTAAAAAAATGGGCAGAACACATGAACAGACATTTCTCCAAAGACAGCCATATGGCCAACAGACATGAAAAGATGTTCATCATCACTTACCATCAGGGAAATGTAAATCAAAACTACAATGAGATATCACCTCACACCTGTCAGAAGGGCTAAAATCAACAACACAAGAAACAACAGGTGTTGACAAGGATGTAGAGAAAGGGAAACCCTCTTGCACTGTTGGTGGGAATGAAAACTGGGCAGCCACTGTGGAAAACAGTATGGAGATTCCTCAAAAAGTTAAAAATAGACCTAACCCTACAATCTAGCAATCACACTACTAGGTATTTACACAAAGGACCCCAATGTTTATAGCAGCATTATCTGCACTAGCCAAATTATGGAAATAGCCCAAGTGTCCATCAACTGAGGAATGGGTAAAGAAGATGTGGTGTGTACGCGCACACACACATGCACACACACACACAATTACTCTGCCATAAAAAAGAATGAAATCTTGCCATTTGCAACAACATGGTTAGAGCTAGAGAGTATATGCTAAGCAAAATAAGTCAGAGAAGAACAAATACCATATGATTTCACCCATATGTGGAATTTAAGTAACAAAACAAAAAAGCACAGGGGGGGGAAAAGAGAGGGATAAACAAAGAAACAGACTTTTTTAAAGATTTTTTTTTAGTTTAGAGAGAGAGAAAAAAGTGGGGAAGAGGGGCAGACAGAGAGGGGGGAATAGAAGGAGAGGTAGAGAGATGGAGAGGTAGAGAGAGGGAGGGAGGGAGGGAGAAGAGAGAGGGAATCTTAAGCAGACTCCATGTTCAGCAGGGAGCCCTATGTAGGGCTCAATCCCATGACCCTGGGATCATGACCTGAGCTTAAGAGTCAGACACTCAACTGACTGAGTCACCCAAGAGCCCAGACTCTTAATTATACAGAAAAAATTGACGGTTACCAGAGGGGAGATGGGTGGTGGGAAGGGTTAAATAGGTGATGGGAATTAAGGAGGGCACCTGTGATGAGCACTGGGTGATGTAAGCAAGTGTTGAATCACTATATTATACACCTGAAATTAATATTATACTGTATGTTAACTGGAATTTAAATAAAAACCTAAAAAGAATGAAAATTAGAAAATAAAAAGCCTCTACCACCAAAAAAAAAAAAAAGGAAAAGAAGGAAATAAAAGAAAAAGAATGTGCATTATACCAAGTTTCCGGAGTTTACACTATCTGATGGCAATTCAAGCAAAAAATCTCAAAAACGCATTTTTCCCAAGTGATTTTCCTAGATCTAATTGACATGAACTAAGACAGTGATTTTCTCTCCCTCCCCATCATGTGTGAGTTACTTATTAGCTCTTTTTACTTTTAAAAAAGACTTTGAAGTATTTACCACAAAATCTGGACAAACATGGAAATTGAAACTAATGAATTCAGTTTACATATTCTTTTATATTCTTGATCAGACAGAAAGCCAAGAAAGAAACAAATGTAACTGAATTAAGCTTATGAAGAAATAAAGTAGTATGATTATAATATACATTATAGAAAAAGAGGTATACATAGAATTCATACCATAATCAAATATCAGTCTAAAAAAGCTGGGGAAGCAAAATATCCACATGTAAGTCATGTATGAATTTTAAAAATCTGATAGTTAAACCAATATTAATATTACATTTTAAAAATTAGGTCTTTCTTTTTGCCATATTAAATGCCCACATTATATGGGTCTAAAAAAGAAAATAATTCTTATCTTGTGTATGTTGTCCCAACAAACCAGCATTTTGTCTGATTCTTACTCTTTCTTTTTGTACTTTCAAAACTACTTCAATTTAGAATGGCATCACAGGAAAAACAAAAAAGTATGAAATTCAGAAACTGAACAATACAGTAAGAATGCCTGTTTGTCTACGATGTTTATAATGGCTGCTGTATATTAAAAGGGCATCTATAGGGGCACCTGGGTGGCGCAGTCGGTTAAGCGTCCGACTTCAGCCAGGTCACGATCTCGCGGTCCGGGAGTTCGAGCCCCGCGTCGGGCTCTGGGCTGATGGCTCAGAGCCTGGAGCCTGTTTCTGATTCTGTGTCTCCCTCTCTCTCTGCCCCTCGCCTGTTCATGTTCTGTCTCTCTCTGTCCCAAAAAAAAAAAAAAAAAAAAAATTAAAAAGAAAAAAAAAGGGAATCTATATACTGCAGGCCTTTTATTAAAAGCACATAACTATAGAATTGACTGAATCAATGAAGTGCAACTCTAAGGCTTAAAACTGTCCAATTTTTACCTTACCTTTGTGTGCAGCCAGACAGGAAAAGACTGGATTTAGAACCCAGACCTATATTCTGCTCAGGGTAAACTAATGAGCTAATCCCTTACACTACCCTCTCTGAATCTCAGCATTCCTCAACCATGGAATTAGTGGGACATCTACAAATCTTCAGAGCTCCTTCTGATTCTAATAAGGGATTAGCAACTCTGAATTCAATCAAATCTTGACTTCACTTACCACTCAGTAAGAAATCTGTCCATTTAAAATCTCAAAAAAATAATTGATTTTAATATTAACTACTTTTTAAATACAAATTATTTTTAAAATAAAATCCTCATTCTAAATTACCCAAGAGTCCAAAATCACATATAAATTATTCAATGTTTTTAATTTTTTTAATGTTTATTTTTGAGACAGAGACACTATGACCGGTACAGGGGTAGAGACAGAGGAAAACACAGAATGTGAAGTAGGCTCTAGGCTCTGAGCTATTGGCATAGAGCCCAACACGGGGCTCAAACTGACATACTGCAAGATCATGACCTGAGCTGAAGTCGGACATTTAACCAACTGAGCCACTCAGGGGCCCCTCAATGTTTTTAATTGTATAGGTCACCAATCCCCTCAAATACTAGAAGTAACAAGGAAGCTAAAACCATTATTACATGAATTCCCTTTCATCCAAACCCATTAGGCAGACACCTTCAAATTTCTTATAGGTTTTATACTTTATTGGCAAAACTACTCAAAAGCTAACCCCTGAAAATAACACAAGAAGTTCTTGCATATACAAAAATAGGATTAAAATCCTGATGTTCATTAAAGAAAGCTAAAATAGGGAGACCCACTTCCCCCAAAATTATTTGTCTTGATATATTTTATATGTTTTCAAAACGTTAACTTTTGAAATTAATTTATAGTGCTCTTTGCACTAGATATCTGTGTTTGTATTCGTTTCCTATTGCTGGTACGACAAACTACCACAAACTTAATGGCTTAAAACAACACAAATTTTGGGGCACCTGGGTGGCTCAGTAGGCTGAGCATCCGACTTTGGCTCAGGTCATGATCTCACGGTTCAAGAGTTCAGGCCCCACATTGGGCTCTGTGCGGACAGCTCAGAGCCTGGAGCCTGCTTTGGATTCTGTGTCTCCCTCTCTCTCTGCCCCTCCCCCACTCACATTCTTTCTCTATAAAAAATTAAAAAATAAATTTAAAAAAACACAAATTTATTATACCACAATTTTTAAGGTCAGAAGTCTAAACTGAGTTTTACTAGGCTAAAGTCAAGATGTTGGCAGGGCTGCATTCCTCTGGAAACTCTAGTGTAGAATGTTTCCTTGCCTTTCCAGCTTCTGGAGGGCACCCACATTCCTTGGCTCAGGATCCCTTCCATCTTTAAAGCCAACAAGGGTCAGTACAGTTTTTTCCCTTGTACCCCTATGACTCTAACTCTCTTGCCTCCCTCTGTCACTTATCACCCTATGGTTACAATGAGCTCACCTGGATAATCTCCCTATTGATTAACAAATCAATCTCCCAGTTGATTAACAAATTTAATTCCACTTGCAACCTTAATCCACTATGCCCCCATGCCAGTATAACATATTCATGGGTTTCAAGGATTAGGCAGTGGGTAACTTTAGTAGGCCATTACTCCACCCACAACATCTGTCATACATTTATTGAGAGTGCCTACTAACAGAGAGCAGAGATGAACAAGCCCTATGGGACTCACTTTAAGGAGGATGACAAAAAAAATAAGTAAAACTAAATTCAGGGAGAAACATATAGAGATAAACATAGGAACACTTAGTAACAAAAGGCAGATGTACAAGAGATTTTTTTTTAAGTTTATTTTTTAGTAAGCTCTACACCCAACATGGGGCCTGAACCTGAGATCAAGAGTCACATGCTCTACCAACAGGGCCAGCCAAGTGTCCCTGATTTTTTTTAAGTAATTAAAAATACTGTCTGAAGCCACATGCTGTTATAGATAATAATTCTACACATAGGACTATCATCTTGAGGAAAAGCACCTGGTATGATAATCTACAAAGAATGAGTCATTATCAATCAAGTTCAGTACAGTTTAAGAAATAAGGGTAACACGCAATACCACTTTGAAACTACCAACTGCAGGCTTTTCCAATTTTAAATCATGTTTAGCTATTGTCCAAATTCACCTTTGTATCATTTCCTATTGCACAAGGGTGTTACAAATATGAAACACTGTATTTCATTCACCTAGCTCACATTATATCGTTGAGATATTATACACCAGGAAAATCCTATAGCAAAGGGCCACAGCAGTAAACAACAAGAAAATTCCTGCTCTTGTAGATCTTCAGTTCTAGTGAAAGATAAAGCGAATACATGAAAAATAAATAAATACATCGCATGTCAGGAAGAGGTTATATTTACTATTACAGGGATATGAAGGAAGACCAGGGATGTGCATTCTCAGTATCACTTGAAAACAAACAATATGGAATGTTAAGAGTTTAAGATGGAGGGGTGCCTGAGTGGCTCAGTCAGTTGAGTGTCTGACTCTTGGTTTCAGCTCGGGTCATGATCTCAAGGTTTGTAAGATCAACCTCTGCGCTGCGCTCTGCGCTGACAGCCTGCTTGAGATTGTCTCTCTCTCCCCACCTCACACTCTCTCTCTCTCAAAATAAATAAAACTAACTTAAAAAAAAAGAGTTTATGATAGATGAAGGAGATTCAACAGCTAATGCCTTAAGAACACTCAAACACACAAGCATTGTCATAAAATTGCACGAGAACCCCTTTCTCAACTCCTAACTGAAAATTAATACCAATTATAGTCAAACTCAATCAAGATAGTGGAATTGGCAAAGAAGAGACACACAAATCAATGGAACAGAAGAGAAAGACACTCACACAAATACAGGCAATTGATTTTTGAAAAAGACACAAAGGTAACTCAAGGAAAAAGAATTGTGTTTTCAACAAATGGTGCTACAACAATTGGATATCCATATGCAAAAAAGAAAACATGAACCTAAACTTAGACCTTACACCTTAAAAATAATTAGCACAAAATGGATCATAGACCCACATGTAAAATACAAAACTATAAAATTTCCAGAAGAAAATCTACATGACCTTGGGTTCAGTGATGAGTTTTTAAATACCACAAACACTATCTACAAAAGAATAGAGAAGTTGGACTTGATAAATTTAAAACTTATCTGTGAAAGACACTATTAAGAGAACAGAGACAAGCCACAGACTGAAAGAAAATATTTGCAAAATACATATCTAATAAAGAAGTTGCACACAAAATACATAAAGATTTTCTGAAACTCAAGAAAAAAAACTACCCAATGTAAAAAGGGCCAAAATTACCAAAGAACTATTATATAGATGGCCAATAAACATGTGAAAAGATGCTTAACATCATACATTATTAGGGAAATACAGGACAAATTAAAACCATAAGATACCACTACATATTTATTAGAATGGCTAAAATCCAAAACATTGACAATATCAAATGCTGACAAAAATTCACAGCAACAGAACTCTCATTCGTTTCTGGTGGCAAGGCAAAAGGTACAGACACTTTGGAATGTGGTTTGGCAGTGCCATAAGGCTAAATGTAGCCTGAACATACAATTAAGCAATCCTGTTCTTAGGTATTTACCCAATTCACATGAAAATTTATGTCCACAAAAACACCTGCATGAAAATGGTTATAGAAGCTTCATTAATAATGGCCAAAATATGTTAACAATCTCAATAGGTGAATATGTAAACAAACTGTAGTCTTGCATACAATGGAATACTATGGGGGGGGGGGGAGGGGTAAAAAAAGCCGGGCAAAAGCAAGGATGATTTTTTCAAGGCACATACCTAAATAAAAGAAGCCAGTCTGAAAAGGCTACATACTATACCATTACTTCTATGTGACATTCTGAAGAGGGCACAAACTATTGCCAGAGGATTGGGAAGAGGTATGGAATGAACAGGTAAAGCAAGTGAAATTTTTAGAATGGTGAAACTACTCTGTAAGGTATTACAATGATGGATACAGAACATTGTGCATCTGTCAAACCCATAAAACTTTACAGCATACAGAGCAAACCTTAAAGTATTCACATTTTAGATTATTTAAAAGGTTGAAGAGGGGCACCTGGGTGGCTCAGTCAGTTGAGCGTCGACTTCAGGTTAGGTCATGATCTCACAGTCTGTGAGTTCGAGCCCCACGTGGGGCTCTGTGCTGACAGCTCAGAGCCTGGAGCCTGCTTCGGATTCTGTGTCTCCCTCTCTCTCTGCCCCTAACCTACTTGTATTCTGTCTGTCTCTCAAAAATAAATAAACATTAAAAATAAATTAAATAAATAAATAAATAAAAAGCTGAAGAATTCTAGGATGGAATGCAGACTGTCACAAAGGAATCTAACAAATGTATTAAATAAACTCACTAAAGGAGAAAGTGAGAAGGTTCTAAGTATCCTTAGAAGTAAGTGCAGTATGGGGGTGCCTGGGTATCTCAGTTGAGTGTCCAACTCTTGATTTCAGCTCAGGTCATAATCCCAGGGTTGAGGAATCAATCCCCACATCATGCTCTGTGTTGAGTATGGAGCCTGTTTAGGATTCTCTCTCTCCCCCCTCCCTCTGTCCTCCCCCTCTCGCACATGTGCTCACTCACTCTTTTGCTCTCTCTAAAATAAGTAATAGCAGTGCTATAACAATAGCCAAATTATGGAAAGAACCCAAATGTCCTTCAACTGAAGAATGGATAAAGAAGGTATGGTATACGATGGAGTATACTCGGCCATTAAAAAGAATGAAATCTTACCATTTGCAATAATATGGATGGAACTAGAGGATACTGTGCTAAGTGAAATAAGTCAGAAAAACAAATATGATTTCACTCATGTGTTATTTAAGAAAAAAAAAACAAATGGACACAGGAAAGGAAGGAAAAATAAAATAAGATAAACAGTGAATGAGGCAAACCATAAGAGACTCTTAAGTACAGAACAAACTGAGGGTTGCTGGAGGGGAGGAGGGTGAGGGGATAGGCTAAATGGG
This sequence comes from Prionailurus viverrinus, assembly GCF_022837055.1. NCBI lineage: Eukaryota > Metazoa > Chordata > Mammalia > Carnivora > Felidae > Prionailurus > Prionailurus viverrinus. The sequence goes on along the minus strand of NC_062571.1, from coordinate 20,768,351 downwards.
TGATAGGCATTAAGGAGGGCACTTGTTGGGATGGGCACTGGGATGAATCACTAAGTTCTACTCCTGAAACCATTACTACACTGTATGTTAACTAGCTTGGATTTAAATAAAATTTAATAAATAAATAAATAAATAATAAAAAAGAAAAAGAAAATACACACTGAAGTACTACTGTGTAAAGGGGCTAAGATATATGCAACCTATTCTCAAATAGGTTGAGAGAAAAGAGAAAGAGAAATTCCACAAAATGTTAAGTTTTCTATATTGTTCTTGCAACTTTTCTGTAAATTTCAAATTACTTTAAGTCAATTAGTTTCTGAGCATATCTAATAAAATAGACCATAAGCCAAAATACACATCAGTTTAAATTCTTCTTTTACCTATAGACTACCTCATTTCTATATCCTTAGTTGGATCAGGAAACAAATAGCAGATTTCAACTATTTTTTTGAAACTCTAAGGACCTTTGAAAGAAATTAATGGTGCATGTCAAATGTTAAAACAGACCTCAGCCGTAGCAATCTCTTACTCGACACATCCCCAAAGGCAAGGGAATTAAAAGCAAAAGTGAATTACTGGGACCTTATGAAGATAAAAAGCTTCTGCACAGCAAAGGAAACAACCAACAAAACTAAAAGGCAACCAACGGAATGGGAAAAGATATTCGCAAATGACATATCGGACAAAGGGCTAGTATCCAAAATCTATAAAGAGCTCACCAAACTCCACACCCGAAAAACAAACAACCCAGTGAAGAAATGGGCAGAAAACATGAATAGACACTTCTCTAAAGAAGACATCCGGATGGCCAACAGGCACATGAAAAGATGTTCAGCGTCGCTCCTCATCAGGGAAATACAAATCAAAACCACACTCAGGTATCACCTCACGCCAGTCAGAGTGGCCAAAATGAACAAATCAGGAGACTATAGATGCTGGAGAGGATGTGGAGAAACGGGATCCCTCTTGCACTGTTGGTGGGAATGCAAATTGGTGCAGCCACTCTGGAAAGCAGTGTGGAGGTTCCTCAGAAAATTAAAAATAGACCTACCCTATGACCCAGCAATAGCACTGCTAGGAATTTATCCAAGGGATACAGAAGTACTGATGCATAGGGCCACTTGTACCCCAATGTTCATAGCAGCACTCTCAACAATAGCCAAATTATGGAAAGAGCCTAAATGTCCATCAACTGATGAATGGATAAAGAAATTGTGGTTTATATATACAATGGAGTACTACGTGGCAATGAGAAAAAATGAAATATGGCCTTTTGTAGCAACGTGGATGGAACTGGAGAGTGTTATGCTAAGTGAAATAAGTCATACAGAGAAAGACAGATACCATATGGTTTCACTCTTATGTGGATCCTGAGAAACTTAACAGGAACCCATGGGGGAGGGGAAGGAAAAAAAAAAAAAAAGAGGTTAGAGTGGGAGACAGCCAAAGCATAAGAGACTCTTAAAAACTGAGAACAAACTGAGGGTTGATGGGGGGTGGGAGGGAGGAGAGGGTGGGTGATGGGTATTGAGGAGGGCACCTTTTGGGATGAGCACTGGGTGTTGTATGGAAACCAATTTGACAATAAATTTCATATATAAAAATAAAAAAAAATGTTAAAACAGAAAATGTATTTCATGCTAACTTTGGCAAGCTTTGGGAATTTAAATTGATCGCAATTACACTTTGGTGAAACCTCCCTATAGACAATGTTGCACGATGTGTAAGGTGTACTATAATGTACAAAAATGTTTAATACATTATCTATAATCACAAAAAAATAGTGAAAATATAAAAATCCACCAGTAGAGGAATAGTTATATTATGATACATCCATACTATAGAACACCACAGATTATTTTTTTAATGTTTACTTATTTTTGAGAGAGAGAGATGGAGCATGAGTGGGAGAGGGACAGAGAGGGAGACACAGAATCTGAAGCAGACTCCAGGCTCTGAGCTGTTAGCACAGAGCCCAACACAGGGGCAAACTCACAAACCACGAGGTCATAACCTGAGCCAAAGTCAGACACTTAACTGACTGAGCCACCCAGGGTGCCCCTAACACAACAGTTTCTTAAAAGAATGAAGTGTCTCATAAGCACAAAAATATGGATATACTACATAATACAGAATGAAAACCAAAAGTTGCTGATACATGCATTTGTACAAAAAATCAGAGTTGTGTTAGTGTGCTTATGTATGTGCCCAAAAGCAAAAACCTAAAAGGATGCAGGAGGAATAGTTACTGGTGACTACCCCTGGGAAATGGAGAGGAGGAGGAAAGGGTACAATTATGCTTTTGAATTTTTTTCCTAAAAGATCATGTACTACTTTTACAATTAAAACACACACACACACACACACACACACACACACACACACACACTGTATTCTTAGAAATGACTGAAATGTTCTTCGATGAAATATGATTCATGCAACCTTATTTCATCAAAGAACATAAAATATAACTCTGACAGCAGAACTCTAATATATTCTTATTACTCAACTGTAACAAAATCTATTTTTGTGTTCAAGTATCTTTGTGCAATTGGTTCCATGTTCTTAATTTTTAATTTAACAAAGCCAACAACTCCTTTTTGGAAATAGGTAAGATATCAATCCTAAACTGAAAAACCTTTACTTAATGACAGTAACAAAAACTTTAAAAAGCAAAACAAATATCCACACAATGTCTTTAAGAAAGTTTATTCTGAGAATATCAGTTGATAGCCAAACCAAAATATGATCTACACAACATTTTACAACTGTAAGTGATTTATGATAATAGAGAGACACAACAAACTCTTGAAATTTGAATTACTATCTTGTTATCCATTTTATGAATAGAGAAGATTAACATCATTCAGGTGTCCATTCACTAACACTATATGTTAGGTTGTGTACATAATTGAGAATTAAATTCAACAAAATACTTATTAGGTTGTTAGAACAATACGTTTGAAGCAATCCCTAGTCAAGAGAACCTTACAAAATTGGGGGGGGGGGGGAGTTTATTTTAAATTGAATGCAATAATAAGTAAAATTAAGGACTCTATTTAGAACCTCAACTACTCCTTTAATCAGGTTATTTGGGTGACAAATTAACTCTTTTGGCCACTGTTTTGCAAAGTGGCTTAAAGTCACATTTAGAGTACATTTGTAAGTAGGGAATATGCAACAGGCTCACTATTACATACTTTGATAAGCAATGTTTACAATCTCAAATGACAATCACCATTGAGACTGTGTTTATGTTATGGGATTTTATGTTTATACTCCTTTGCACAGAAGTCAATCTTAAGGGACCTTTAGGGAAACAATTTTTTTTCAGGCTTCTAAAATGTTATTAGGAATATTATTATAAGGCATTAAAATAAAGCAATAAGTATGCAATATAAATCTATTAACAGTAATTCCATAATTACTCTCAAACTCTCATTACCAGAAGAGACACACACAAGAATGTCTATGCTAAGTATCTTAAGAACATTGCTTCCTTACATCTAGGCTAAGCACCTTGAGAACTATACTTGCTTCCTTACCTGTGTATACTAAAAAAAAAAAAAAATGTCATTTTTCACTCTTTCAACATTTCCCAATTTTAAATCTTGTTTTTTTTATTTTTTTAATATTTTATTTTAGAGAGAGAGAGGTGCAGAGGGAGAGAGAATCTTAAGCAGGCACAGAGTTTCTCAGCACAGAGTCCAACCCTGGCCTCAATCCCAGGACCATGCCCTGAGCCGAAATCAATACTCAGACGCTAAACCAAATGAGCCATCCAGGCACCCCTCAACATTTAATTTAACTAAGCCTCAATCCCTATACAAGGCTATGAAGATAAACAGATTTGGTCTCTAAATTCAAGGAACTCAAAATTCAGTGGGGAGAAAGTCACACAATCTACCTGGCATGATCATTAACACCTAACTTTCAACAAGAGAAAAGAAAGGCAAGTAAAATTGATAAAATTATTTTTCACAAGTGGTGTTAGTAAACAATTCTAAAACCAATAGACACTGCATACTGAAATTGAACAATTAAGTAAATGAATTAAGTAAATGGATCACAGAAACCAGATGTCCCTCTGTAGAGTGGGGATTTACAGACAACAGGAAAGCTCCAATGATCCATGTGGTAACAGATTAGGGTTGGAGGGAATTTAGCTGAATATAGATACACATGGATACAAGTGGAAACAGTTATAAATATGTGCATACATGTTGGTTACTATACACAACTTCTTGTTCTGTCAGCTTAAAGGGCCTAGAGGCAACGCATTTCAGTATCCATGAGGACACCAGATCTTGGTTTCTAATACCATTCTCCAATAAAAGAACCAGCATTCTTTGGGAAAATGGCTGTTTCTAGAGCTGGGACAGGGAATATAAAGGATGGGCATGAGTATCATGCAGTGCCACGAAGTACAAAGGTGCTTAAAAAAAAAAAAAAAGCACAATGATGAGAGTATGTCAAAGGGACACAGAAGCCAACTGAAAGAGCTTTCAATGCTCAAAGCCAGAATAATCTGAGCAAGAAAATAAGTTAGTATTACATTATTACCAAAAGAATAAAATAAATACCCATGGTCCATACTGATATGGCCAATGCCCCACAAAGAAGGATTTCATCATATTGTGTAGGTTCTCTCCTCTCAAGGGGGTATACAGCAGGACTCCCTACTGGTGTGGGCTGCACCAAATGACTTCCTCCAGAAAGTCTAGTACAGAAAAGCAAAATTTTAAGAAGAGTAACATTTCAATGGATAAACCTGGCCAACATTAAGTTAGTCAGGTAACCAGGATTACTATCAACAGTCATCAGTCATATTGGCAGTGTGTACCCTTGATATGGTGTACTTCTGATAGGGAAAAATCTGTTATATGATGGCCGGCAGGAGTGATAAGGGAATTTCAATCTCTGCCTGAAGACTTCCCTTCCGGGTTCTTCTTCCAACCCTGCTTGTTTCAGGCACCAAATTACTAATAATGAGGAATGCAGAAGTAACAGACTAAATGGTCCCCTCTGTTGATGCTCTGGGCTCAGACCTCTGGAAAATGATCTACTCTGAGCCCACTGGTGTAAAATAAACCTCCTGCCTTCCAAGATCTCCGAGTGCTGCTTGGTTCTTCTGCTGGGTGATCCAGACTGGTTTCCGTAACACTTCACCCCTCTGGTCATCCTCCCCAAAACACATAACCCCAGTTGAACCATGAGAAAAACATCAAACAAATCCCAACTGAAGAACATTCTACAAAATACCTAACCAGTACTCCTCAAAACTGTGAAAATCATCAAAAACAAGGGAAGTCTGAGAAACTCTCAGCCAAGAGGAATCTAAGGAGACATGACAATTACATAATATGGTATCCTAGTTGGAGTCCTGAAACAGGAAAAGGACATTAGGTAAAAACTAAGGAAATGTGAAGAAAATATGGATTCTGGGTCATAATAATGCATCATTACTGGTTCATTAATTGTGCAAATATACCATACTAATATAAGATGTAATAAGAGGAAACTGGCTGTGGGACATATGGGAACTCTCTGTACTATATTTGCAACTATTCTGTAAATCTAAAATTGCTCTAAAATAAAACATTTTTAAAAATTCTACTGGAATGAATTATAAATTCTTACCAGTGAAGAAAATAAGAATCCTCCATTATTTCTGTAGGTACCAACTTAACTGAGCACACTTGAAAATCTGATTCATTCCTTAAACATTAAAAAATAAAAGCTGATATATTCATAAGGCAAGAAGCCAATGTTATCAGTTTGTAAAGTCTATTATTTAAAAAAAATAAAAACATCCTCTGGATTGCAAAACTGATACTTTGCTATTGATTTTTTTCTTAAGCATTTGAAACTGCTGATAAGACAGGATAACAAAATAAATTACAACAGTTAAGAGTTCATATTAGGTAATTATAACAATAAAGGTTTCACTTTAGGTAAAATTGTGGTCAACCATGCATGGGTATCATTGGGACCTGAATTTTTCCTGCAACTACAAGAGGCATTCACTACAAAACACCCCAGGGCTGACTCCTACAAGGACTGGTTACCATGAAATCCCAGTGAAGGCAATGTTCTGTGAGTATCACCTGCTACCTAAAAGAGCAACAAGCTGGCTTCATATAAGCTAAACTGGAGGCTAAAAACAGATGGTATTTAATTTGGCCATAATTTTTTCAATCTGAACTTGTTGCCAACAATAAAATCTGAGAGACTACATACAAAAACTACAAATTTCTACCTTTTTATTTAAACCATAGGAAGATCTGGCCATGTCTCACCTGCATTCCCATAGGCAACATCTGATGTAGCAGAGCAAAGGTGGCCCCTTTAAGGCATGGCACAGCCTCTCCAACATGCCTTAACCCCCAGCACTTCCCTATTTTCTGTATTCCAGCCCACTTTACTGATTCTTTACATAAGCTAAGAATAGAATGTGAATTCCACAAAGGACATCATAAAGAGGCTTCTGGGGGAAAACAGGACTAGTTAAATGAGTAGGTGGGTTTGTTTTGTTAGATTGTGTATGCCAGCTTGGGCAGCAGCAAAATTTCTTGAAACACACACACACATGCACACACGCACGCCTGGATCTGTCATTGGAAGGCTAACTTCATACAGTGCGTTGCCTCTCCAGGAAATGTTTGTCCAACCAATAGCTAGAGTGTGAGCCAGTGTTACCCTGAAAGGAGCACATACTTATCTAGACATTCTCTATTTCCATTATATAACTCTAAAAAGTCTACGAAAAAATTTGAAGACAACCCAGTTCAAGCTAGTCACAACTATTCGAACCCAACAGACAGGATAATGAGCAAATCTCAGATTCAGGAAAACAGAACAAGTCATGTCAAATCTTATACTTTCATATCCAAGAAAGGAGTCATAAGATACCCACACAATTCATGCCCATGGTGATATATACTCTAAACATAAATCAGTCAAAATTTCCTTTTTTTTACATTTTAAGTTTTTATTTTCCTTCCACTTAGTTAACACACTAGAACAAACAATGCTAAAATTTGTATGGAACCACAAAAGACCCCAAATAGCCAAAGCAATCTTCACACAGAAAAGCTAAGCTGGAATCACAATTCTGAACTTCAAGGTATATTACAACACTACAGTAATCAAAACAGAATGGTACTGGCACAAAAACAGACACATAGATGAACAGAACAGAATAGAAAACCCATAAAGGAACCCACAATTATATGATTAATCTTCGAGAAAGCAGGAAATATCTAATAAGAAAAAGACAGTCTCTTCAACAAATGGTATTGGGAAAAAGTGAACAGCAACATGCAAAGGAATGAAATTAGACCACTTTCTTACACCATACACAAAAATAAACAGAAAATGGATTAAAGACTTACATATAAAACCTGAACTCATAAAAATCCTAGAGGAGAACACAGGTAGTAACTTCTTGATATTGGCTGTAGCAACTTTTTTCTAGATAGGTCCCATGAGACAAGGGAAATAAAAGCAGAAATAAACTACTGGGACTACATCAAAATAAAACACTCTGCACAGTGAAAGAAACAATCAACAAAACTAAGAAGCAACCCACTGAATGGGAGAAGACATTTGCAAATGACGTATCTGATAAAGGGTTAGTAACCAAAATATATAAAGAACTTATAAAACTCAACACCCAAAAATTGAATAATTCACTTAAAAAATGGAAAGACATGAACAGACATTTCTCCAAAGAAGACATCCAGATGGCCAATAGGCACATGAAAAGATGTTCATCATCACTTACCACCAGGGAAATACAAATCAAAACTATAATGAGATATCACCTCACACCTGTCAGAAAGGAACTCAACAATACAAGAAACAACAGGTGTTAACAAGGATGTGGAGATTGGGGAACTCTCTTGCACTGTTGGTGGGAATGCAAACTGGCGTAGCCACTCTGGAAAACAGTATGGAGGTTGCACAAAAAATTTAAAAAAGAACTACCTTACAATCCAGCGATTGTACTACTAGGTATTTACCCAAAGGATACAAAAATACAATTCAAAAGGATATATGCACCTCCAAGTTTAAAGCAGCATTATTTACCATAGCCAAGATATGGAAGTAGCCCAAGGGTCTATCAATTGATGAATGGTTAAAGAAGATATGGTATATAGATATGCAATTGAATATTATGTAGCTATAAAAAAGAATAAAATCTTGCCATTTGCAATGACATGGGTGGAACTAGAGAGTATAATGCTAAGCAAAATAAGTGAGATAAAGACCAAAACCATATGATTTCACTCATATGTGGAATTGAAGAAACAAAACAAATGAGCAAAGGGAAAAAGAGAGAGACAAACCAGGAAACAGATTCTTAATTATAGAGAACTGATGGTTACCAGAGAAGAAGGGGGTAGAGGGTAGGTTTTTAAATAGGTGATGGGGATTAAGGAGTGCAGTTGTCCTGATGAGTACCAGATGATATATGGAATTGCTGAATCACAAGACTGTACACCTGAAACTAATGTAACACTGTATGTTAACTAACTGGAATTAAAATATAAAATTACTTAAAAAACTGTACCATTGTACTATGTATGTTATGTATGTAGATATAACACATATGGTAACCACATCATAAAGGAGGGAGGATGATGGTAAATGAACCTACATAGTTGTAAGGGCTTTCCTTTCACATAAAGTAGTACAATAATGATCCTAAATAGACTGTGACAACCTGAAGATGTATACTGTATAATCCTACAGCAAACGATTTACAAATTTTTACTACATTAAGTTAGGTGGAAATTTTATAAGTAATCAATTAACCCAAAAGTAGACTAGACAGGAAAAATCAAAGAACATACCATATTTGTCCACACCCACAAAATGTATAACACCAAGAGTGAACCCTAACATAAAACTATAAACTTTGGGTGATTGTGATATGTCGATGCAGGTTCAGCAGCTGGAACCAATGTATCACTCTGGTGGGAGATGCTGATAATGAATATACATGTGTGGGGACTCAGAATATATGAGAAATCTCTATACCTTCTGCTCAATTGTGTTGTGAAGCTAAAACTGCTCTAAAACATAAAGGTCTATTAAAAATTAAAACAAGATTGAAATAAAAACAGATGAGACAAACAATGCTTAATAAAATTACAGATCTAAATCCAACTATATCAATAATTACATAAAATACTTGTGAAGCTAAATGCTCCAGTTAAATGGCAAGGATTAACAGACTGGAAAGGATAAACTGTGGTATGTTCATACCACAGAAAACATTCAGCAATGAAAACTGTAGCTACATACAACATGGATAGATCTCAATTTTGAGGGAGTAAAGCCAGACCTAACAGATTACATACTGTATAATTACATGAAGTTTAAAAGAAGGTAAAACCTACCGAGGTATATAGGGATTCACATAAGTGGTAAAACTACACAGCAAACTAAGACATTAGCAGAGAAATTAGGAGAGCTGTGACCTTCAAAGGTGAGGTATAGAATGAAGAGAATGCTTCTAGAGTACTGACAATATTTTCTTTCTTGACCTCACTGGTGTAAATAATTCATTATTCATTATTCTGCTACATTTGCTGTATCTGTGTTATATGTCACAATTTAAAATGTTAAAAACAAAAACATAAAATTGAACAGACTTGATCATTTCATAACTAAAAACTGTGGGTTTGAAAATGATAGAATGGAAATAGTCATAAAAGAAGCACAAAAAGCGTATGTATTTGAAAAGGGCATTTGTGGTGATAATACACAGAATAACTCTACCCCAAAATTAACTATCACAAAATTCTCATATTCATAAGCATAATAAATCATATAACGTCCCTTGATTAGCTATTTTCTAAATACAAAATTCACTTTTTAGAATAGATAACAAAATTTTACCAATGACTAGGTCAATTTTTCCTAAAGGCATTACTCCAAAATTTATAGTCTTACATTAAACATCAGTGTAAGACCTTTTAAAAATACCTTGGTATATTTTGATTTACTGGAAATACTGGACAACTTAAAGAGCCAATAACATGATTTAAAGAATTCTAGCTTTGTATAATATAGTTTCTTTTGTTTGTTTAGTTAAAAATTAATGTGAAAATCATCGGTCAAGCCAGTTTAACAGCCTTCATTATCTTAGTCTACAAAAGTCAAGTGGATATAGAACTTTTTTCACCCAAAAATTAACCTCTCCCAACCTCCAACAGCAACAACAAAACTACCTAACATTTTAAAATTCTTCCCAATAACTATCTTTATTTTTTCCCAGAGGTTTGGGGAATGCTGGTATGTTCCTACATCGGTTGGATATAGTTAACTCAGGTGGGGTTTATTCGGATGTGTGGTATGGGAAGTCTGGGTCTGCCATGGAAAGGCAGAGGCAAACAGCTGAAAGAATGCTTATTCTTCCGCTTTTCCAAGCACTGAACTCAAGTGTCCCTTCTGTTGATGATAACATGAACACAATAAAAAGGCACTTACAGCTTAGGGCAGTGGAAAATCTGGTCACATGAACAATTTTATTTCTAATCTGCAGCAAACTTAAATCTAGTATGTGTAATTGCGAAGGTTTTGTTTTGGTTTGTTTTTTGTTTTTCCTTTTTGGTGCTAGATGAGGACAGGTTTATTTCTGATCCTGCCTCTCCAAATGATTAGGTCTCTGGTAGACTCTGGCACTGCTACAAATTGCACAAACTCATAAACTCATGATTTAAAAAAGGTCTGATTTATATTTATGCAAAGTAAGGTCAGAAGTCCTGGACCCACTTTCCAAATCCAATTGCTCCATCATCATGACCAACCTGAATTTCGTAAGAGTACTTACAAGACACAAAGTAAAAAATGTTAAACTGTTCAAAGACTACCTATTTCAGCTAAATGGGCATATTCTGATTTTCACAACAGAGAAATATACTGCATTAACTTATTAGTACTACCATAGCTAAATACCACAAACTGGGTGGCTTGAACAACCCAAATTTACTGTCCCCAGTTCTGGAGGCTAGAAGTCCAAAATCAAGGTGCTGTTGGGTTGGTTTCTTTGAAGAGCTATGAGGGATGGCCAGGTTCTCCCTATGGCTCTTCACAAAATCTTCCCTCCATTGTGTGTCTATGCCCAAATCTCCCTTTTATAAATATACCAGTCACATTGCATTAAGGTCCATCCTAATGACTTTAATTTGACTACCTATATAAAAACCCTATCTCCAAACAAGCTCACTTTCTGAGATACTGGGGATTAAAATTCCAACATATGAATTTTTGGTGGACACAATTCAATATATAACATCTATACACGTGTGTATGTTATATATATCATGTATGTACATGTGTATATAACTAGAATCACTCCTAACAATTAAGAAAACAATTGCACTGTTTTTCATGCCACTTCTGAATGTGTATTTGTAACATTCACAGAGTAACACATTTCTATTTCTTTTCTTTCTATACACATAACACAGATCACACATACAAATCCATGTTTTGTTGCTAAACAGAGGTATTTCAAGCCAAGGAGCCTGAAAACACAGAAAATAGGGCATATTTTCCAAAGGAGGTAAAGATTATAGTGTAACCAATAGGAATGTGCAAGCCAGCAATAATTTAATTTAGTAGCTGAGCCAAACCATAGTAGTCCACTTTAAAAATATGGAAACTTGAGAAAGTGATATTGTTACAATTGTTAACTATGGAATGTAAGAACATTTATTTCAAACTTCAAGTCACACAAATCTATTTTGTGTATTTATTTTTTAAAAGAAATATCTATTCAGCACATTTGGGATTTGAGAGCTTGAAAATAACTGAATCCTTTTCCCTGTGTGTGCATGTTAACACCAAATGTAAATGCTGTTACGAAGTTCCAGTTACCGCAGGACTCTGCCTTCATGCCAACTTATTTTTATGCATCTCTCAGAAGGAAATACTCATGGTTTGAGTTTCAATGGATGAGTGCTTTCACCCTTATGAAATACAGAAAGTGCTCTCCCTTTTAAACTATTAACGAAAGGTAAAGAACTACTATGACTTTTCAAATGCCTTTGCTCTTATATTTTTAAAACTTTTAAAAAGTTTTTTTAAAAAATTATGACTGTTCAAAAGGTTTACCTGAGGCAAATCTGTCCTATGGGGTAAAAATCAGAGGACAACACACAGGATTTTTTTTTTTAATGTTTATTTATTTTTGAGAGAGACAGAGTGCAAGAAGGGGAGGAGCAGAGAGAGAGGGAGACACAGAATCTGAAGCAGGCTCCAGGCCCTGAGCTGTCAGCACAGAGCCCGACGCGGGGCTTGAACTCACAAACATGAGATCATGACCTGAGCCAAAGTCGGAGGCTCAAATGACTGAGCCACCCAGGCGCCCCTTTCGGTTTTTGTTTTAGACAAAAATATGTGACATTTCCCATCTTAACCATTTTTTTAAATTTTTTTTAATGTTTATTTATTTTTGAGAAAGAGAGTGAGCGGGAGGAAGGAACAGGGAGAGACAGAGGCACAGAATCCGAAGCAGGTTCCAGGCTCTAGCTGTCAGCACAGAGCCCAGCACGGGACTCGAAATCACTAACCAGGAGATCATCACCTGAGCCGAAGTTGGATGCTTAACTGACTGAACCACCCGGGCACCCCATCATCTTAACCATTTTTTAAATGAAGAGTACAATAGCGTTAACTATATGTACACTGTTGTACAACAGATCTCTACATGTTTTTCATCTTGCAAAAGTGAAACTCTGTAACTGAGCAAAGACTAGACTCTTCTATTCCAGTCCCTCCAGCCACTGGCAACACCATTCTACTTTCTGTTTCTAAGAGTTTTGACTATTTTAGATACCTCATTTCAGGGGAATCATGTCATACAGTATTTATCTTTCTGTGACTGGCTTATTTTAATTTTCTCTTAATGTTCTTAAGATTCATTCATGTTGCAGCATATTACAAGATTTTCTTTTTTAAAGATTTTACCAAGCAGAGTTTTTTATGCATATTTTTTGAGAGAGAGAGAGAGAGAGAAGAGTGAGCAGGGGCAGGGCAGAGACAGAGGGGGTCAGAGGATCCAAAGTGGGCTTCACACTGACAATAGTGAGCCTGATGTGGGGCTCAAACTCATGAAAAGTGAGATCATGCTCTGAGCAGTAGTTGGATGCTCAACCAACTGAATCACCCAGGCTCCCCTAGATTTTCTTCTTTTTAAGGTTACATAACATTCCACTGTGCATATATATACACCACATTTGCTTTACCCATTTATCAATTGATGAGCATTTAGGTTGCTTTCATCTCTTGGCTACTGTGTGAATAATGCTCCAATGAACATGGATATTCACCTATCTCTTTGAATGGCTGTTTTCAATTCTTTTATATATATACGCAAAAGTAGCACTGCTGGACCATATGATAATTCCATTTTTAATTTGACAAGGAAACATCATACTATTTTCCATCATACTATTTTCCATATTTCCATGTGCACCATTTCACATTCCCAACAGTGCACGTGGGTTCCAATTTCTCCACATCTTTGCCAACACTTGTTATTTTCTGCTTTGGGGATAATGGCCATCCTAACGGCTGTAAGGTGATACCTCACTGTGGTTCTAAACTGCATTTTCCTAAGAATTACGTGATGTTGAGCATCTTTTCATGATTGTTGGTCATTTGTATATCTTCTTTGGAGTAATGGCTATTCAAAACCTTTATCAATTTTTTAACCATTTTATTTTTTGTTACAGAGTTGCAGGAGTTCTATAATATGAGTATTAATCCCTTATCAGATATACAGTTTACAGATACTTTCTTCCTTTCTGTAGGGTACCTTTTCACTCTGTTGATTGTGCCCTTTGCTACACAGAAGTTTTTAAGTTTGATATCATACCATTTGTCGATTACTGCTTTTGGTGCCTACGCTTTTGGTGTTATATCCAAAAATACTTGCCAAACCTAGTGACATGAAGCCCTTCCCCTATATTTTCTTTTAGGGGTCTTACATTTAGGTCTTTGAACCATTTCAAGTTAATTTTTGTGTATGGTGTAAGGTAAGTCCCCAAAATTAATTCTTTTGCTTATGGATCTCTAGTTTCCCTAACAATACATGTTGAAGAGATTATACTTTCCCATCATGTACCCTTGGCACCTTTGTCAAAGATCTTTTGACCATATAAGGGAAGGTGTACCTCTGCGTTCCCTATGGTGTTCTTTTGGTCCTTATGTCTGTCTTTATACCAACACCATGCTGTTTGATTACTGTAGCTTTATAATATGAAGTCAGAAGTGTAAAGCTTCCAACTTTGTTCTTCTTTTTCAAGACTGATTTCACGACCTGGGGTCCTTTACAATGCCATATGAATTTTAGAATTTTTCTTCTTTCTGCAAAATATGACACAGATTTCAATAGCATTTGCATTGAATCTGTAGATCACTTTGGGTAGTAGGGCATTTTAACAATATTAAGTCTTCCAACCATACATACAAGATGTCTTTCCACTTATTTGTGTCTTCTTTGATTTCTTTCAGCAATGTTTTGTAGTTCTCAATATGAAAATCTTTCACCTCCTCAGTTAAGTTTATTCCTAAGTATTTTATTCTTTTGAAGCTGTCTTTTGGATTGGTCATTGTACAGAACTGCAACTTATGTCTGTATGTTCATCCCATAACCTACAACTTTGCTGAATTCATTTATTCTAACAGTTTTCATGTGTGTGGAATCTTTAGGCCTTCTATAAAGATCATGTCATCTGCAACAGAAATAATGTCACCTCTTCCCTTCCTATTTAGATGCCTTTTGATTTGTTTTTCTTGCCTGAATGTTTTGGCCAAGATTTTCAGTACTTTACTGAATAGAGGTGGTGAGAATAAGCATCCTAACCTTAGAGGAAAAACTGAAAGTTTTTCACCACTGATTGATGTTAGCTGTGGCTTTTCATATTTGGCCTTCCGTACATTGAGGTAATTTCCTTCTATTCTCAGTTCATTGAATGTTTTTATCATGAAAGAATGATGAATATTGTCAAATCTTTTTACTACCCATTTGAGATAATCATATTGGTTTTGTCCTTCATTCTGTTCATGTTGTATATTATACAGATTGATTTTCACAAGTTAAACCATTCTTGCATTCCAGAAATAAATCTCACTTAGACATAACGTATACTCCTTTTAATATGCTGTTGAATTTAGTTTCCTAATATTTTGTTGATGATCTTTGCATCAATATTCATTATGGATATTGGTCTACAGTCTTCTTTTCTTGTAGTATCTTTGATTTCAGCATCAGGTGACCTCACAGAATGAGTATGGAAGTGTTCCAACCTCCTCAAATTTTAGGAAGAGTTGGAGAACTGGTATCAATTCTTTAAATGTTTGGTATGGATCTAGGCTTTTCCGTGTTGTAAGGTTATTATTGATTCAATCGCCTTACTAGTTATAACTCTGTACGGACTTTTTATTTCTTCATGATTAGTCTTGGTAGATAATATACGTTTCTAAATGTACCCATTTCTTCTAGGTTACCCAATTTTTTGCCATATAATTCCTCAGTTTTCCTGTTTGATCTTATTTATTTCTGTGCCATCACCTGTAAGAACTCCTTTCATTTCTGATTTTCCTTGAGTTTCCTTTTATTCACAGTCTAGCCAAAACTTTTCAAATTCATGAATCTTCAAAGAACCAACTCTTAATGTCATTTTTCTGTTGTTTTTCAATTCTATCATCAATTTCTGCTTCTAATCTTTACTTCCTTCTGCTAAAAATTGGGTTTAATTTGTTCTTTTTTCTAGTTCTTGAGTTGTTAGACTCTCAAACAGAAATTTTTGTTCAATATATGCATTTATCATCATAACTTTCCTTCTTAGTACTGCTTTTGCTGCAGCCCATAGTTTTATTATATTGTTTTCATTTTCATTTGTCTCAAGATAATTTCCACTTACCCCTGTGTTTTCTCCTTTGACCCACTGATTCATTCAGAAGTGTGCTGTTTAATTTTCATATTTCTGTGAAATTTCCAGTTTTCCTTTTGCTATTGATATCTAGTTTCATTCCACTGTGGTCAGAAAAAGGTATTTGGTATGATTTCAATTCTTCTTAAGTTGGTGAAGAATAGTTCTGTGGCCTAATATGTGATCTATATTGAAGAATGTTCCAGGTACACTGGAGAAAAATGTGTATTCGGCTATTGTTGGGTGGAGTGTTCCATATATGTCTATGAGATACAATTGGTCTATTGTGTTGTTCAAATCCTCTGCTCCCTGTTAACCTTCAGTTTGTTTCACCTATCCCCTTACTGAAAGTGGGGTGTTGAAATCTCCCACTATCATTATGTTACTGTCTATTTCTCCCTTCATTTCTGTCAATGTAATGTTTGCTTCACATAGTTGGGTGCTCTATTAGGTGCATACAACTGTTACATTTTTTTAATATGAAATTTATTGTCATATTGGTTTTCATACAATACCCAGTGCTCATCCCAACAGGTGCCTTCCTCAATACCATCACCCATCCTTCCCTCCCTCCCACCCCCCATCAACCCTCAGTTTGTTCTCAGTCTTTAAGAGTGTCTTATGTTTTGGCTCCCTCCCTAATTTTTTTTCCTTCCCCTCCCCTATAGTCTTCTGTTAAGTTTCTCAGGATCCACATAAGAATGAAAACATATGCTATCTGTCTTTATCTGTATAACTTCTTTCACTTAGCATAACGCTCTCCAGTTCCATCCACATTGCTACAAAAGGCCAGATTTAATTCTTTCTCATTGCCAAGTAGTATTCCATTGTGTATACAAACCACAATTTCTTTATCCATTCATCAGTTGATGGACATTTAGGATCTTTCCATCATTTGGCTATTGTTGAAAGTGCTGCTATAAACACTGGAGTACAAGTGCCCCTATGCATCAGCACTCCTGTATCCTTTGGGTAAATTCCTAGCAGTGCTGTTGCTGGGTCATACAGTAGACCTATTTTTAATGTTTTGAGGAAACTCCACACTGTTTTCCAGAGTAGCTGCACCAGTTTGCATTCCCACTAGCAGTGCAAGAGGGTTCCCGTTTCTCCACATCCTCGCCAGTATCAATAGTCTCCTGATTTGTTCATTTTAGCCACTCTGACTGGAGTGAAGTGATGTCTCAGTGTGGTTTGGATTTATATTTCCCTGATGAGGAGCAACGTTCAGCATCTTTTCATGTGCTTGTTGGCCATCTGAATGTCTTCTTTAGAGAAGTGTCTATTCATGTCTTCTGCCCATTTCTTCACTGGATTATTTGTTTTTCGGGTGTGGAGTTTGGTGACTTCTTTATAGATTTTGGATACTAACCCTGTCTCTGATATGTCATTTGTAACTATCTTTTCCCATTCCATCAGTTGCCTTTTAGTTTTGTTGTTTCCCTTGCACTGCAGAAGATTTTTATCTTGACGAGATCCCAACAGTTCATTTTTGCTTTTAATTCCCTTGCCTTTGGGGATGTGTCAAGTAAGAAATTGCTGCCGCTGAGGTCAGAGAGGATTTTTCCTGCTTTCTCCACTGGGTTTTGATGGTTTTCTGTCTCACATTTAGGTCCATTATCCATTTTGAGTCTATTTTTGTGAATGGTGTAAGAAAGTGGTCTAGTTTCATCCTTCTGCAGGTTGCTGTTCAGTTCTCCCAGCACCATTTGTTAAAGAGGCTGTCTTTTTTCCATTGGATGTTCTTTCCTGCTTTGTCAAAGATTAGCTGGCCATACTTTTGTGGGTCTATTCTGGGATTACTATTCTGTTCCACTGGTCTATGTGTCTGTTTTTGTACCAATACCATGCTGTCTTGATGATTACAGCTTTGTAGTAGAGGCTAAAGTCTGGGATTGTGATGCCTCCTGCTTTGGTCGTCTTCTTCAAAACTACTTTGGCTATTCGGGGTCTTTTGTGGTTCCATGCAAATTTTAGAACTGCTTATTCTAGCTTCGGGAAGAATGCTGGTGCAATTTTGATTGGGATTGCAATCAATGTGTAGAAAGCTTTGGGTAGTATTGACATTTTAACAATATTTATTTTTCTAATCCATGAGCACGGAATGTTTTTCCATTTCTTTGTATCTTCTTCAATTTCTTTCATAAGCTTTCTATAGTTTTCAGCATACAGATCTTTTACATCTTTGGTTAGGTTTATTCCTGGGTACTTTACGCTTCTTGGTGCAATTGTGAATGGGATCAGTTTCTTTATTTGTCTTTTTGTTGCTCCATTATTAGCGTGTAACAAAGCAACTGATTTCTGTACACTGATTTTATATACTGCGACTTTGCTGAATGCACGTATCAGTTCTAGCAGACTTTTGGTGGAGTCTATTGGGTTTTCCATGTATAATATTGTGTCATCTGCAAAAAGTGAAAGCTCGACTCCATCCTTGCCAATTTTGATGCCTTTGATTTCCTTTTGTTGTCTGATCGCTGATGCTAGAACTTCCAACACCATGTTAAACAACAGCAGTGAGAGTGGTCATCCCTGTCGTGTGCTTGATCTCAAGGGGGAGGCTCTCAGTTTTTCCCCATTGAGGATGATATTAGCTGTGGGCTTTTCATAAATGGCTTTTATGATGTTTATGTTCCTTCTGTCCCGACTTTCTCGAGGGTTTTTATTCACAAAGGATGCTGAATTTTGTCAAATGCTTTTTCTGCATTGATTGATAGGATCATATGGTTCTTTTCTTTTCTTTTTTTAATGTGATGCATCACACTGATTGATTTGAGAATGTTGAACCAGCCCTGCAGCCCAGGAATGACTCCCACTTGATCATAGTGAATACTTCCTTTTACATGCTCTTGAATTCGATTTGCTAGTATCTTGTTGAGAATATTTGCATCCATATTCATCAGGGATATTGGCCTATAGTTCTCTTTTTTTGCTGGGTCTCTGTCTGGTTTGGGAATCAAAGTAACGCTGGCTTCGTAGAGTGCGTCTGGAAGTTTTCCTTCCCTTTCTATTTTTTGGAACAGCTTGAGAAGGATAGGTGTTATCTCTGCTTTCAATGTCTGGTAGAATTCCCCTGGGAAGCCATCTGGTCCTGGACTCTCATTTCTTGGGAGTTTTTTGATAACTGATTCAATTTCTTTGCTGGTTATGGGTCTGTTCAAGTTTTCTATTTCTTCCTGTTTGAGTTTTGGAAGTGTGTGGGTGCTTAGGAATTTGTCCATTTCTTCCAGGTTGTCCAGTTTGTTGGCATATAATTTTTCATAGTATTCCCTGATAATTGCTTGTATCTCTGAGGGATTGGTTGTAATAATTCCATTTTCATTCATGATTTTATCTATTTGGATCCTCTCCCTTTTCTTTTTGAGAAACCTGGCTAGAGGTTTATCAATTTTATTTTTCCCATAAAAAAACAACTCTTGGTTTCACTGGTCGACTCTCCAGTTTTTTTTAGATTCTAAATTGTTTATTTCCGCTCTGATCTTTACTATTTCTCTTCTTCTGCTAGGTTTGGGGTGTGTTTGCTGTTCTGCTTCTAGTTCCTTTAGGTGTGCTGTCTGATTTTGTATTTGGGATTTTTCTTGTTTCTGGAGATAGGCCTGGATTGCAATGTATTTTCCTCTCAGGACTGCCTTCACTGCGTCCCAAAGCGTTGGATTGTTGTATTTTCATTTTCATTTGTTTCCATATATTTGTTAATTTCTTCTCTAATTGCCTGGTTGACGCATTCATTCTTTAGTAGGGTGTTCTTTAACCTCCATGCTTTTGAAGGTTTTCCAGACTTTTCCTGTGGTTGATTTCAAGCTTCACAGCATTGTGGTCTGAAAGTGTGCATGGTATGATCTCAATTGTTTTATACTCATGTAGGGCTGTTTTGTGCCCCGGTATGTGATCTATCTTGGAGAATGTTCCATGTGCACTCGAGAAGAAAGTATATTCTGTTGCTTTAGGATGCAGAGTTCTAAACATATCTGCCAAGTCCATCTGATCCACTGCATCATTCAGGGTCCTTGTTGCTTTATTGATCCTGTGACTAGATGCTCGAGCCATTGCTGTAAGTGGAGTATTAAAGTCCCCTGCAATTACCACAGTCTTATCAATAAGGCTGCTTATGTTTGTGATTGTTTTATATATTTGGGGCTCCTGTATTTGGCGCATAGACATGTATAATTGTTAGCTCTTCCTGATGGACAGACCCTGTAATTATTATATAATGCCCTTCTTCGTCCCTTGTTATACAGCCTTTAATTTAAAGTCTAGTTTGTCTGATGTAAGTATGGCTACTCCAGCTTCCTTTTGACTTCCAGTAGCATGGTAGGTAGTTCTCCATCCCCTCACTTTCAATCTGAAGGTGTCCTCAGCTCTAAAATGAGTCTCTTGTAGACAGAAAAATAGATGGGTCTTGTTTTTTTTTTATCATTCTGATACCCTATGTCTTTTGGTTGGAGCAATTAGCCCATTTACATTCAGTGTTATTACTGAAAGATATGGGTTTAGAGTCAATGTGATGTCTGTAGGTTTCATGCTTGTAGTGATGTCTCTGGTACTTTGCAGGCCTTGCAACATTTCACTCACAGAATTCCCCTTAGGATCTCTTGTAGGGCTGGTTTAGTGGTGATGAGTTCCTTCAGTTTTTGTTTGTTTGGGAAGTCCTTTATCTCTCTTTCTATTCTGAATGACAGACTTGCTGGATAAAGGATTCTCAGCTACATATTTTTTCTGTTCATCACGTTGAAGATTTTCTGCCATTCCTTTCTGGCCTGCCAAGTTTCAGTAGATAGGTCTGCCACTAGTCTTATGGGTCTCCCTCTATATGTTAGAGCGTGTTTATCCCTAGCTGCTTTCAGAATTTTCTCTTTATCCTTGTGTTTTGCCAGTTTCACTATGATATGTCATGCAGAAGATTGATTCAGGTTACGTCTGAAGGGAGTTCTCTGTGCCTCTTGGATTTCAATGCCTTTTTCCTTCCCCAGATCAGGGACCTTCTCAGCTATGATTTGTTCAAGTACACCTTCAGCCTCTTTCTCTCTCTCCTTCTTCTTCTGGAATTCCTATGATACGGATATTGTTCCGTTTGATTTCATCACTTAGTTCTCTAATTCTCCCCTCATACTCCTGGATTTTTTTTATCTCTCTTTTTCTCAGCTTCCTCTTTTTCCATAGTTTTATCTTCTAATTCACCTATTCTCTCCTCTGCCTCTTCAATCTGAGCTGTGGTGGCCTCCATTTTATTTTGCACCTCATTTATAGCATTGTTTAGCTCCTCATGACTACTTCTTAGTCCCTTGATCTCTGTAGCAATAGATTCTCTGCTGTCCTCTGTGCATTTTTCAAGCCCAGCGATTAATTTTATGATTATTATTCTAAATTCTTGTTCCATTATATTGCTTAAATCGGTTTTGATCAATTCGCTAGCTGTTGCTACTTCCTAGAATTTCTTTTGAGGAGAATTCTTCCACTTCATCATTTTGGGTAGTCCCTGTGGTAGCTCCAAACTGCAGGGCACTTCCCCTGTGCTGTCTGGAACAACTTGTGTTGGTGGGCGGGGCCGCAGTCAGACTCAATGTCTGTCCCCAGCCCACTGCTGGGGCCACAGTCAGACTGGTGTGTACCTTATATTCCCCTTTCTCAGGAGCAGGACTCACTGTGGAGTGGTGTGGCCCCTGTCTGGGCTACTTGCACACTGCTAGGCTTGTGGTGCTGCTTTGGTGGGATCTGGTGTATTAGCCAGGGTGGATCCACAAGGTGCACAGGGGCAGAAGGGGCAGGCTCGCTCCCTTTGCTGTGGTGGTCCCCTGTGGGAGAGGCCCCACAGCACCAGGAGAGGATGACCCATTGGAGGGATAGATCCACAGAAGCACAGTGTTGGGTGTTTGCATAGTGCAAGCAAGTTCAATGACAGGAACTGGTTCCCTTTGGGATCTCAGCTGGGGGATGGGAGAGGGAGATGGTGCTGGCCAGTGCCTTGTTCCCCACTAACCTGAGCTCTGTCTTCCAGGGCTCAACACCTCTCCCTCCCGGGGTCCTCTCGCCCTCCCACTCTCCGAGCAGAGCTGTTGACTTATAACGTTCCAGATGTTAAGTCCCACTGGATGCCAGAACTCATGCAGTCCAGCCCCTCTGTTTTTGCAAGCCAGACTCGGGGGCTCTGCCTTGCCGGGCAGGCTGCCCCTCACCGCCCTGGCTCACTCCCGCCAGTCTGTGTAGCGTACACCACCTCGCCGCCCTTCCTACCCTCGTCCATGGGCCTCTTGTCTACGCTTGGCTCCGGAGAGTCCATTCTTCTAGTCTTCTGGCGGTTTTCTGGGTTATTTAGGCAGACATGGGTGGAATCTAAGTGATCATCAGGAAAAGGTGAGCCCAGCATCCTCCTACGCCGCCATCTTCCCTCCTGTTCCAACTGTTACATTTTCCTAGGAACTGAGCCTTTTATCTTTACATAATCACCTTCTTGGTCCCTTGTGGCATTTTTTGCCTTAAAGTTTATTTTGTCTGATATAAGTATGGTCACCTCTACTCTCTTTAGGTTGCCATTTGCAATGGAATATCTTTTTCCATCCATTCACTTTCGACCTGTGTATGTCCTTATATCTAAAGTAAACTCTTGTAGACCACTATAGTTGGCCTTTTTTTTGTTTTAAGCCATTCAGCCATTCTATTTGGGGAGTTTAATCTGTTTATGTTGAAAATAATTACTGGAGTGCTGACTCCAGTAATGACGGGACTCCAATAATTACTGGCTCAATCAGTTAAGTGTCCAACTCCTGGCTAACAAGGTCATGATTTCATGGTTCCTGAGATCAAGTCCCACATGGGCTCCATGCTGACAGTGCAAAGCCTGCTTGGGATTCTCTCTCCCTCTTTCTCTGCCTTTCCCCTACTCACAACACACACATGCATGTGCAGTCTATCACACTCTCTCTCAAAATAAATAAACACTTAAAAATTAACTAAAGTGAAATAAAATAATTACTGACAGGGAAGGACTTTTTACTGTCACTTTGTTAACTGATTTCCGTATGTCTTATAAGTATGTTATCCCTCTTTCCTCTCTTGCTGCCTTCGTGTTTCACTGATTTTTTTTTTACAGTGACATGTTTTGCTTCCTTTATCGTTTCTTCTTTTGTGCATCTTCTATAGGTATTTTCTTTACCAGAGAGCTTTATATTTATACATGCTTTCATGTTCTGTCCTTTCCTTTCAACTTGAAGAACTCCCTTTATCCATTCTTGTAAGGCATATCCAGTTGTCATGAACTTCCTCAGCTTTTATTTATCCAGGAAAGTCTTTATTTCTCCCTCATTTCTGAAGGAAAGTTTTGCCACATATAGTATTCTTGTTTGAGAGGTTTTTTTCTTTCAGTACTCTGGCCTGTAATGTTTCTGATAAGAAATCTGCAGACAATTGTACAGGAGCTTCCTTATATATTTTTCCTTGTATATTTTTCTCTTGCTGCTCTCAAGATTGTCTTGAGTTTTCACAGTTTGATTATAATATGTCTCAGTGTGGACTTCTTTAGATTCATCCTAGTTGGAATC
This sequence comes from Prionailurus viverrinus, assembly GCF_022837055.1. Taxonomy (NCBI): domain Eukaryota; kingdom Metazoa; phylum Chordata; class Mammalia; order Carnivora; family Felidae; genus Prionailurus; species Prionailurus viverrinus. The sequence continues at coordinate 20,744,866 of NC_062571.1, read as the reverse complement.
TTTTAAGCTTCTTGAATTTGTATGTTCATTTCTTCCCTTGTTCAGGAAGCTTCCTGGCATATGTCTTCAAAGAAGATCTCTGCTCATCTCTCTCTTCTCTTCAGGAACTCTGATGTTGTATAAATTGATCCATTTGACAGTGTCTCATAACTCCCTAAGACTTTTTTTTTCACTTTTCATTTTTTTTCTTTCCATTCCTCTGATTTCAAACGAACTGTATTCAAGATCACTCATTCTTTCTTCTGCTTTATCAAGTCGGCTATTGATCCCTTCTACTAAATTTTTTTCAATTAAGCTACTTTTTCAGTTCCAGAATTTCTGCTTCGTTTTTTTAGTTTCTACCTCTTTTGTTGATATTTTCATTTTATTTATGCATTATTTTCCTTATTTTATTTACTTATTTACTTGTTTATTTACTTGTGTTACCCTGGAGCATATTGAGCCTCTTTAAGCCAATTATTTTGACTTCATTGGTAATTCACAGATCTCTATTTCTTGAGTGTTGGTTTCTGAAGATTTATTTGGTTCTTTTGATTGGGCCACGTTTCCCTGCTTTCATGTGCCTTGTTATTTGCCATATTTTTTTGTTGTGATTTTTGCACTTTACAGAAGCAGCCACCTCCCCAGTGGCTTTGTATGTTGGAAGACTTCCATCAATCAGCCTGGCTAGAGATTCTCAAACGCTTTATAAGGATACATATTCTGTGGACTTGTGTGTGTAATTTTCCAATTACAGAGGTTTTCCAGTTTCTTTTTCATGAGGGGTTAGTCTCTTTCACCTTCTGGTGTCTATCTAGAGTACTGCAGATTCTCTAGCACTACCACATACAGTTGAGCTCTCTTTGGTTCTAAATAGCCCCCAGCATCCAAAGTATGCCAGTTCCCCATCAGCACTCTAAGTGAAGCAAAATATAAACCAACCCCTCCTAGTCCCTCACCCCAAAAAAACCCTGGGATATTGGATACATGTTCCACTACTCTCTTTCCCTTCCAAGGGACAAGCAGCATATGGGGCTTTTCCTTTTAATTATGAGTTTTACCGGCCTACAGGAAGGGCTGATGGAGCTTAAATGAAACCATTTCTCTGACCCATTTCAATGCAGATGCTCCTGTCTTTGAGCATTCTCATAATGGATTTTTGGACTGTATATTGCTAAGTCAGTGTTTCTGTAAGGGAGTGAATTCTAGAGCTGTCTACTCCACCATCTTTTTGAGAACAGACCAGTTATCTCTGTAATGTCACATTATAACAAACTCAGTGGAAACATACACAATAGCAGTCATCAAAAATTTATAGTGAAGACTGGTCTTTGATTTAGAAAAGGTATAACATATTTCAAACACCCACTTCTCTTTCTGAATTTTTTTGCACCTAAAATATACAAAATTATTATACTGTACAGACTATGTTATATACCATCTCACCTCCACCACACTTCATCTCCGACTCCAGTCAGCTATAGTTAATGACTCTGTGCAGGTGTCAACCCACTTTGTGCTAACAGTGCCTCATCTCAATCTTACTCCAAACAGACTTATCACTTCCTGTTCTCGAAGTTTGTTGGATGCATGCAAGGTCAAGAGGTATCACACATATGTAACCTAGAATTTCTGAGAAGACAAACTTCATGGGGCAACCCTCAATCCTTTTGAAAGAGGGATAGATACTTTTAGACAAATGGCTTCTCCTTTTAATCCCTCGGATGGGTGATTTAGGGATGTAGTCTCTGGGACTCACCAGAAATAATAGTCACCCTCATAAGTAACCAAGTCAATAATGTATCATTGTATTGGCTTTGGCTTCTTCCTCCCCATTTGACTCTCCTTATTCCCTCACCTCCTCTCCTTGAGACTATTTCCCAAATAAACTAGCTGCTACAAGTACTAGCCTTGAGGGACAGAGGTAGGCAACCCCAGGCTAAGAAGCACATTATGTAAGCAGGGCCTTACTCCATGGGATCTACTTTTCTTTTCTGTTATTGAGTATAGGTGGGTTTCTTCTCTTCCACCTGACTGTATTCCTCTTAAAGGTAAAAATCCTTATTAACTTGTGAAGTCTCATAACATGACCTCATGATTTTTTTAACACATACAGTAATTTCCCATTGGGTTTTTCAGATGGCTCACTATTCCTAATGTTTTATAATAAAAGATAATTTTTACAAGCTTGAAAGCTAATAATTTATGCAGAACTTCCTTCAAATTCAAATCCACTTTTATAATATTTGTTGCTCAAGACTAGATGTTTTGACTTGGTCAAACATATTTTCCATAGATAATGCATCTCAGAAGTCCATTCATTGATTGTAAATATATTTTTGAAAGCAATCTTTCTTTTTAGGTGAAAATATGACTGCCAGCAATGTTACACTAAATTATAAATCCCATAAAAAAATAAAAATTAAAACTTTAGATTGATGCTAATCTTGGGTTTCATTTACCAATATTAAAAAAAATTTAAGAAAAGCATTCCCCCTGGATTAAAATAAACATTCCATTATAGGATTCCTCCTGCAACACTCAAGCTAAACATATATTTTTCTGGCTTTTTAAATTAGATCATTATAATCAAACAATTTAAAAGATAGCAGTATCTAGGGGCACCTGGGTGGCTCAGTGGGTTAAGCATCTGACTCTTGATTTGGATTCAGGTCATGATCTAATGGTTCATGGGATTGAGCCCTGTGTCAGGTTCCATGCTGACAGTGTAGAACCTGCTTGGGCTTCTCTCCCTCTCTCATTGCCCCTCCTCCACTTGAGCAGGCTCGCACTCTCTCTCTCTCAAGATAAAATAACCTTTAAAAAAAAAACAAGAGATAACAATTTCTTGCCAAAATACTGATTTTGCCTAAATGGTACTTCAAAAGCTCAGAATATGATAAAGGGACCAACCCAAAAAATAAACAACACAAGCTATGGTGGTCTTCTGTACAAGAGAAATATTGTGTTAGTTCTCAATAATGAACAAGCAATTAAAATAATTCTGAAAATACTTAAAATTTGGACATACAGATAGATATCTTTTTAATTGAGATTTTACTCTAATGAACATTATTATATTCCCCTACTATACTTCTCTAGTGGTTTATATGACATATGCAAATCTTGGCACATGAAGCTTGATAATTGGACATTTTGGCAGAGAAGGAAAATGTGACCAGAATATGCTACTTAGGGAAGCATACAATATCCTTTGCTCATCTAACGCAAAACCTTAAATCAAAAACCTCAAACATTACTATCAAAAACCTTAAATTAGCTAACATCTAGCCCATAGGCACTATAAACCTGACTGCCAAGATGTCAGCTCACAGTCAGCTGTCTTTTGAGCAGTTGCTCCTCCAAAACCAAGATATTCCAAACATCTTCATTGTACCCTCTTCCCCCATTTGCTGTGAAAGCTCATGTGTGGTATCGTACTCAAACCACTCATGTATGTAGACTCAGCCTCCAACACCACATGCCAGGCACTACTGGGCTTGTAGTGTATGCTGTGCAAAAGACTCAGAACACTAAAACTGGAGGGCATTTGAGGGGGCATCTAATCCAAAATCCTGAGAGGTTAAATGATTTGTACATGGTCAATGGCAAGACTAGATCATGAACTCAAGTTGCCTGACTAACCCACTCTTCTGAGAGGAATGGTTTATTTCCTTCTAATCAAAAGGACTTCAGTGAGTATCCTAGTGCAATGAGCAAACTAACATAAAAGACCACTTATGTCAAGAATGGATGGTCTCTTATCTGAGATGCTTTAAAATCATGTTTAAACAAGTATCTGAAGATGTATTCCTGTAAGAAAAAGATAATCCAGGGGCACCTGGGTGGTGCAGTCGGTTAAGCATCCGACTTCAGCCAGGTCACGATCTCACGGTCCATGAGTTCGAGCCCCGCGTCGGGCTCTGGGCTGATGGCTCAGAGCCTGGAGCCTGTTTCCGATTCTGTGTCTCCCTCTCTCTCTCTGCCCGTCGCCCGTTCATGCTCTCTCTCTGTCCCAAAAAATAAATAAACGTTGAAAAAAAAAATTTAAAAAAAAAAAAAAAGAAAAAGATAATCCAGTATCTGCAAATAATTAGGCTAACCTTGATAAATTTCAATGTATAAAATTAATTGAGATCAGATACAGATACAAATTATTCAACATTAACCTCCCTGAATTATTCTGCATATTCTCATTTAATACTCTCACTAAAATACTATCACTAACCATACAAGATTCTACACGGTCCCTAGAATAAAGGTAAAGTAAAACTAACTTGCATATGGACAATTACTATGCCTTCCTTGTGTAAGGCAGAACTGTTGGTATTTCTTAAGGCCAAGAACATGCCCTACCTTTAAAGTCCAATTCCAGGAGGTCAATGCCAGGTCCACAGCCCAAAATAGAACAGTTTTCAATCGAGCTCCACCATGGGTCATTTATTCTATAAACACAACACTGGACTAGATGCTGGAGATAATGGGAGATGAATTTGAAACAGATAGGCCATGTACAGGGAACAACTGTGAGCCAACTTTGTATACACGATCATATAATCTTCACCACAGCCCTGGGAAAGAGATGTGATTACCCTGTTTCATGAAGAAGAAAGCAGAAGAGTTAACCAAAGCTACTAGAAGGCAGAGCTTTGGAACACATGCATTCTCACTGAGAATTCTAACCTACCTTTGCGCCTAGCACCACATTCCTTTGCATTTCTGCAGGGAGCTGGGGAAACATGAACCTATTCTGGAGTACAGTTTCTCATCTTAGATCCAGATGTGGTATGTCTCCACACTGCATAAGAGCTTCAATTCTACAACAACCCTAAGGAGAAAATGAGTATCTAAATCCACTAAAAACTCCAAAAAGAAACCAGGCCCCAAGTTTAAAGGGTTCATTATAGCCTTTCTGTCTGTAAAACACGGATCCCCATAGCACTGGTATCTCACAGATTGTAGCATAAGAGGTGGGGATTGCTGAACAGGCCTAAAGCACCAGAACAGTGTCTCACACATAAGTGCTCAATTAAAGTTGGCTGCTGCTTTCAAAATCACTACCAATCTTCGGTAACCATATTCCTCAACTTTTTTCCCTCAGAATACAGTTCCAAAGGGAAAAAAAGCAATGTAATTCATGTTTACTATAAGGTGGTCTATAAAATTTTTTTGACCAAATGTATTCAACTATAAAATTTTAATTCTGAAAAGAATCAAAAAGAAATATAAAACATTATTAGCTTAAATGCTAAATACAAAATAGTTAATGCTACAGCATGAACTATATAAACTCTATGCAAATAGTCAAGGATTCTATGTCAAGACTACTTTTCAAGGCAGAAAAGTGAAAACAGCCATTAGGATAGTGAGATGATTGTTTTTATTCTTAAAAGTTCCCTTCAGAAACAATCAGCAAAACTAAAAGGCAACCAACAGAATGGGAGAAGGTACTTGCAAATGACATACCAGAGAAAGGCTTAGTATCCAAAATCTATAAAGAACTTATCAAACTCAATACCCAAAAAACATATAATCCAGTGAAGAAATGGTCAAAAAACATGAATAGACACTTCTCTAAAGAAGCCATCCAGATGGCCAATAGGCACATGAAAAGATGCTCAATGTCATTCCTCATCAGGGCAATACAAATCAAAACCACAATGAGATATCACCTCACACCTGTCAGAATGGGTAATATTAACAACTCAGGCAACAACAGACGTTGGCAAGGATGTGGAGAAAGAGGATCTCTTTTGCATTGTTGGTGGGAATGCAAGCTGGTGCAGCCACTCTGGAAAACAGTATGGAGGTTCCTGAAAAAATTAAAAATAGAACTACCCTATGATCCAGCAACTGTACCAACAGGCAATTATCCAAAGGATACAGGTATACTGTTTTGAAGGGGCACATGCACCCCAATGTTTATAGCAGCACTATCAACAATAGCCGAAGTATGGAAAGAGCCCAAATGTCCATCGAATTATGAATGGTTAAAGAAGATGTGGTATATATATACAATGGAGCATTACTTGGCAATCAAAAAGAATGATATCTTGCCATTTGCAACTATGTGAATGGAACTAGAGGGTATTATTCTAAGTGAAATTAGTCAGAGAAAAACAAATATCATATGACTTCACTCATATGAGATAAGACACACCAACAGATGAACATAAGGGAAGCAAAAATTATATAAAAACAGGGAGGGAGACAAAACATAAGAGACCCTTAAATATGGAGAAAAAACAGAGGGTTACTGGAGGGGTTGTGAGAGGGGGGATGGGCTAAATGGGCAGTAAGGAATCTACTCCTGAAATCATTGTTGCACTACATGCTAAATTTGGATGTAAATTAAAAAAACAAAATTAAAAAAAGTTCCCTTCATATTGCTTTTTAAACTTCTGTAACAACAAATGTGTCCTTTTAGATTATTTCATAATATATTAAATAGGTAGGTGTCTGTTACACCTAACTTAATGGGAGTCTGTAGGAAAATTAAATTTATTCTGAGACTCCTGTGCAATAATAAAGACAATATACCCCCCCAAAGGAATATATAGGCTTGGGCTCTTCTCAAGTCCCTTACAACAAGCCACTGTAAACGATGGTGTGCCAGTAACAAATTATGCTAGACTAAAATGCTTCAATATGGTTTAACATGGAGAAAGTACTGGATTCAAACATAAAGGAAATCAAAGAAAGAAAAGGATCTGGAGCTTTTTAATTCTGATCATCATCATCTATGTAGCAATGTTTCTCAAAGACTACAAAGTCCTAGGATCACCTACATTAGACTCACAAGAGATTCTTTTCAAAATGCAGATTCCAACCACCACTACAATCTTCAAACCTACACAATCAGAATCTCCAAGAGAGGCCCAGAGTTTGCCTTTCTATGCATACAGATTTTTATGCATACAGATTTTAAAAACTATTGATCCAAAGACATGTTAATCCAGTAAAATAAACACCATTCAAAATTTTCAGTGAAGGAAACATACAGAGCTCTAACTCTAGATAGGTAATTCAATTACATCCTAATTTCTCACCACTATCAGCTCAAACAAGCCAGGTTGTAAGAGCACAAGCACAAGGAGCAGACATCCTGCAAATCTATTGTCTCTTCTTGCCTAACCTGTGAAACTTTTTCTGGAAAATAATTTTCCAAACTTTATCAAAAGTCTTAAAATGCCCATGCCCTTTACCCCCAAAATTTCACTAGTAAGAGTTTTTCCTATGTGAATAATCAAGGATGCAAAAAACATTTTTAGGCAAGAGTGTTTAGGACAGCAGTATTAATATTTATCATCTGCAATTTTTTGAGTATATGCACTGCATCTGGCACTGGTAGGTGCTTTACACACAGTATTTCTAATCCTCACAACTTAGAAGATACTTTTATCCCCTTTTTAGAGATAAGAAGACTGAGGCTCAGAGAAGTTATTTACTGGTCCGGGCAGGAATTATTAATCTGCCCAGGATCTGAATCTTGGGCAATCTGAGTAAAAACATTAGGCTCTTCCCACTCCCAGACACACACACACACAAATGCTATGTTTAAGCAAAGTATGATATGTCAAGGGGATAGTTCATATCCATTTAAAACCATGCTCGTCAAAATCTTTAATGAAATGGAAAATACTCATGACACAATGTTAAGTGAAAACTGGGTGTGATCCCACTTTAGAATGCAAGGGACACAAGACACAGAAGGGTAGGGACTATATTCACCTTGGTTTTGTCTGCATCCCCAAAGCCTAACACTGTACCTGATATATAGTAGGAACTCAATATCTGTTGTAAAAATAAATTACGTGTGGACATATTTTTTAAAGACCAGAAAATAATTCCCAAAATACTATCAGTGGTTATTGCTAGATTCCCAAAATATTATCAGTGGTTACTGCTAGATTAGGAATGACATTTGGTTTCTCTCTTTTTTTTTTTTTTACATTTGTTTGTACTTTCGAATATTCTATAAGAAGTTCACATTACTTTCATAATGAGGAAAAAAAACTGCAATGGCTAATTTTCAAATCCTAGATTTAAGCATCTTGCTACACAAGAGATGCAATTAAGCTTCACATAAACTCAATATGCAAACTAACGTCTGGTTTATCTTATTCATTTTAACAGAAAAACTACTTTACAGTTAGAAAGTGAGCATTCACTTTTTATATGCCAGCACCGATTTAATACTGGTAACAACTAAATGCTTTCATCGCCTACAGTTATTAGTAGCTTGGGAGGCAGGAAATGTATTTACAAATGTATAAATAACATCTACAAAATGTTTCTATTAATGGTTTATGCATTTTGGATACTGCCCTAAATGTTAGTACCACAAGGATTAAAAATCAAATTTGTGGCTTCTGCAGCAAAACAAGGGTTTCTTGCCAAGGTCATCCCCATGCACAGCAAAAGCCACTATAAGTTAGCATTACAATTGTGCCTCATCCCTGGTAGTTTATTAAGCATTTTACATAAAGGAATATATATGGCCACTGTTATCCCAAGCATTTTTTAAGAACTATATTTAAAATAAACAGAATAGGGGCACCTGGGTGGCGCAGTTGGTTAAGCGTCCGACTTCAGCCAGGTCACGATCTCACGGTCCGTGAGTTCGAGCCCCGCATCGGGCTCTGGGCTGATGGCTCAGAGCCTGGAGCCTGTTTCCGATTCTGTGTCTCCCTCTCTCTCTGCCCCTCGCCCGTTCATGCTCTGTATCTCTCTGTCCCAAAAATAAATAAACGTTGAAAAAAAAATTTTTTTTTTAAATAAAATAAACAGAATAAACAAGAATGAGCCAACTGGTATATTTTAATAGCTCATCATTCTGGAAAATTTCAAACAGCAAAACGTGGCACAAATCTGATGATAATTCTATTATCAAACTGCCTCCAAAATGACTTAAATCTTTCTGAACAAATTCCGGAATACTGCAGTAACCAATCTACAAAAACCCAAAAGGAGAGAAACATGAAGTACACTGAACCTGTCGATTCCAAAACCAATTTGAGATGGGTGACAAGCAGGAAGGAAAAGGGAAGAGAGAAAGGATATCTTGGGTAATAAAAGGGAAAATGGGCATTTGTACTGTTGTGTAATTATCAAAAAAAGAAAAAAAAACAGTACCTGATATGGAGAAAACAGTGGAGGAAAAAGCTACAATACTTAGTGGCCTTAGGTCCTGTTTGTAAAAGCAGTAGCAGGATGAGAAGAGCTTTATATGATCAAAGATATTTTGTCTTTGGAATTTATGTTTATTCCTGGATTATGCCAAGAAAGAAACTCTACCTACCTATAATGCCACTAAATAATCTAAATCTCTAGGGATTCTCCGTGCAGGCCAGTCTCCAAATACAAGCAAGCCTCTGCCGCTTCAATCACAACTTCGTATTTTGCTACAATTCCCCCTGCTTCATCTGCTGTAGGGAAATGATCCATTCTGGTTCCCTTTCTCCTTTACTTAGGTTAGAAAAGCTGGAAAAAAAGTTTTAATTCCAGCATCTCTTGTAGCAAAGAGTGGCCAAAAAAAATACAGATGGAAGTTTCAGGAGAGAGAATTCTTTGACAAAATCTTAAATAGAAAACAATGTTTATTCTCATTTCCCCTGCACAGACCCCCAGATGCACCTCCAGGCATAGCTATAGCCAGTCTACAACAATGAGGCCAAAAGCCACTTGAGGGAGGGGGAGGTGAGGAGAGTAGTCGCTGAGCTCCTTGATGCCCTTGGGACAACTATTGTAGGGCTGAGACCTCTTAGCTCCAGGTTTTGTGTTAGGTGGAGAAAATAAACCTCTGGCTTGTTTAAGCCACTCTGTGTTGAGTTTTCTGTTAGTCAGAGCCAAATACATTCCCACCCATTAAAATCATCAATATGACAAACCTTTCTGTTTTAACTTATCAATGATCAACTTCACCAAAACTCCAGTCTCCACAAAGTTAAGATTTACTGAGAGTGTGTCCTCGATGCCCATGAGGGCAGGGACTTAACACCCATCTCCTTTTATCCTTACAGGAACCCTACTAGAGGCAAAGTGCAGACCCCAATATGGGCCACTCTAACAGCAGCTCCTGAGCTCTTTACTGTCAAGCTACACAACCACTGATGTACATTTTCATTGTTTATAAAGTGATCTTAACCTTCAGTTCTGCTCTCTGACTCCACTGCAATTGTCCTAACTTTCTGATTGGAGAAAGACTACACCTAAATATTAAATCTCTCCTTCCCCTAAACAAAAGGGACTTACAGGCAGCTTTGAAAAAACAAGCAAGCAAGCAAACAAACAAAGAAACAAAACTGGCAAGCATTTGTTTTCTAAGGTTTTGAAATCTTTATCCATCACAGGGCACAGAGCTGCTGTTGCACTAACACCTACTAAGCACCATGTGCCTGGAACTAGGCTAAGGTTTTCACATGCAGTGTCTCATTCAGTGCCCACAACATTCCCAGAAGATAGGACTACTGCTGCCCCCATTTTACAAGTGAGCAAATAGAACATGTAAGCCCAGACACAGACTTTGAAAGAAGTGTCTTTCCAGATACCAACGAATGACAAATTCAGAGCAACATAAAACTAGAAGGGAGATTGATTTTTCATCTACTCTTTAGTAAAAATTTCAGAAGTGACTGGCTCAGGACCCTTCAAAAAATGAAAAATACTTAAGGCAAGGACAACTAAACAGGGTGTAAAGCCATCTCATCCTGAGCAAAATCTGGAATTTCACACTCATGTCTAATATAATTTTACTCAGTATATACTCAACCACCTTTACAAGAAGCTAATATACTCATCATACTGTGAGCTACCAGGAAGGCCAATAATATTTAGATAGCTATGATTATTCATTTATCATAAGACCATTTTAATTCATTTTCCAGTACACCTGATTTTTATTTTCAATATAAGAATGTTCATTTTATGAATTACGGTTTATAATAAATAGTTATTATCCATTTATTCAGCACTTCCAGCCCTATAATGTTTTACATACATCTTTTTTCTCTTAATTGCCACAACCACCTCAAGATGCAAGAACTATTAACAACTCCTTTTAGAAAAAGGAGTGAAGGTGATGAATTTTCCCTATTTCCCTATTAGAAGGCAGCACTGAGATTCAAATCCACATTGGGCCCAGAGCCTTGTGCTTTTAACCACTAAACTTCATTAGGTTATTAGATTTGCTCTTGTTGTATTAGCCTTAATCAAGCATTAGCTAGAAAACTATATTCAGCTGAGCTCGTATTTATCTTCCCTTTCAGTAGTCCCTAATTTTCACATATTTGTGCTTCGTATTTCTCACACAAAACATCTAAAAAATAAGACCATCTTCACTAAAGATTCATTTCACTTGCTGAATTAAAGAAATAACATTAATGCTGCTCTTACTTTTAATCAATGATGTGTGATAACCTGTTTTAGTGGCTAGTTCTGCTACTCCAGCAAGCAGAAGTAAATGATTCCCATTTTGCCTATCATTGTAAAAATGCAACATGGTTTTTAAAGTCTTTAACAGCAATATCCTAAAAGCCCACCAGATGTCAACCTCAGTTCATGAAAACAGGACACTTCCTACCTTGTAACACTCCATTCTTTCTATAATGAAACAAGGGATTTGAAATTTTGAAAATGCCTATGCTTCTAAACTATATGTAGGAATTTTTTTAATTTTTTTGTTTATTTATTATTGAGAGAGAGAGTACCAGTGAGGGAAGGGCAGAGAGAGAAGGGGACAGAGAGAATCCCAAGTAGGCTCAGTGCCACCAGCACAGAGCCTTATGTGGGGCTCAATCTCAGGAACCCAGTCAGGAGATCATGACCTGATATGAAATCAAGAGTCAGACGCTTAACCAACTGAGCCACCCAGGCACCTATTGGAATTTTTAATTATATGGCACATGTGTTATGTTTTTCAACATAAAAAGAAAAGTGTAACAGTAAGATGTAAAACAGCCCCAGAGACAGAAAGAGAGAGAAAAGTATAAATATACAAATTCTACATTTGCCTCTCAGGGTCTCTAGAAAACACCAAAACTGTATTTCTGATTCTTCTGACTTTACACCATTCTCCTCTATCTTTCTATACTATAACTCACATTTCCTTGACTTAAATGAATTAATACTATTATCTCACACAAGGCATGAAATCTAATTTTTGAAAATTAGTAAATAAATTAAAAACAATTTTTCTTTATGATTAAACAGTGCTGCCCATGGTATCCATTCCAAGGCTGACCATTACCTTAAATAAACTTGAAAATAATTCCCATTTATAAAACCATTGACTAATAAAGTTGATAATCTTCATTTACACTGGAACAAAAATGTCAAATACTCTGCATGGCTGTTCCAAAGTAGTTATTAAACCAAAAAAAAAAAAAAGAAAAAAAGAAAAATTACTGACTTTTTCCCTACATTTTCAGCCTGGTGGTTTTTATGTGTATCAATTCTTTTGAGATTCACTGATCATCCAAGAATGGTATTTAATTTCTTTGATCAGTGCCCTACTGCCCATATTTTAATATCACTGAATTTTTGGTCCATTGCGTAGAAGAATTTCTCTACTAATAAAAATGCAACCCATTAAAGATTAACTTGCCCCCAGGACAGTCTCTCTAGAAACAAATTCCAAGCATTGTAATCACCAATTTGCACTATGTAGACTTAAAGACAGATCATCTTATTTATCCTGATTTGAGCTGGATACTAAATACAATACAAATACTAAAATACTTTCCAAATGAAAAGTTTTACACCCAAGAATATCTAACAATATTCGAATACTTGTTGACTTACCAAACTTCCTATCTTGGTGTATATTTTACTTCTACAATATGAAATTGCACTACAGGTCAGAAATTATAACAGGTGCTGGAAATCTTTTGAATCCATGCTGTAATACTTACTATTAATAAAAATAAAAGCAACTAATCTATATTAAGCTCTTATTTACCAACAGTGTGGCAAGTTTTTAGCTTATCAGGCATATCTCTTTTAATTCTCATAGTACCTACCGTAAAAGAAAAACTAATTATCAGTCCCATTTAGAGATGAGCAAATTGAGACAAAGGCAAGCCCAGGAACTGTCCCAAGGTCTGTGGGATTCGAATCTAGGTTTGAGTGATTCTACTGCCCACTCTTGCTATAATCATCTGGTTTAAAACAAAGAGACACAGGATTATGTTTTGTTCAGAAAACCAGTCTTACTCCTTCAAACACAGTAGTTCTACATAATTTAACACTAGAAAGCATGCATCACAAAATGCCTTGGTACACTGTGCACTAGGTTCTATTGTCAAACGTGTTCAAATTTACTTTCTCGGAATGCATAATCCACTTCTTGATGATTTCTAGGAAGCTAATCAAAGCGCTATGTTCAAGCATTAAAGAATTCTTTGGGGCTGAAATGTAAATATTTCATTATATACAGATTGTTGAATAAATATTAACTCTTTTAGGACTTTCTATAAAAGAAACTATCTCTGTGAAGCAATTTTAAACCATCTCATGTCAGAATATATCTACAAGGGGATAGCCTTCAAATTTAAGAAATGTATCACCCATATTTCATTTTATTCAAAATGAAAAAATTAATTTATTCAAAAAAGAAACCCACTTCTGGCCAGGGTGGCTCAGTCACTTAAGCGACCAACACTCGATCTTGGCTCAGGTCATGATGCCAGGGTCACAGGATGGAGCCCGGAGTTTGGCTCTGCACAAAGCATGGAGCCTGCTTAAGATTCATTCTTTTTCGCTGTCTCTGCCACTCTCCCCTCCTCTCCCCCCACCCACCCTGCTCTTTCACTCTCTCAAAAAAAAAAAAAAAAAAACAAAAACAAAAACAAAGAAAGCCACTTCTAAAGCTCAAGTCATACACGAGGGTTTCCTAGAAACTAACATCACTGTCACTACCTGTGTGAACAGGTAAGGAAGATATAGTATTATTATAAGATCCACCTTTCACATCATTCCACACTCGTGTAGGAAACAAACTGGAAACTTGGTCAAAGGATGGGTATGTACTCTATCAGTTTGATCCAAACAATCTCACAATATTTTTACGAATAAACTTAATACTTTGTTTTACAATCAGAAACTAGTAAAAAGAACCAGGGAACAAATGAAATAAAATGTATTACTGAACTACAACTTTAATTTCCAAATCTACTATAATTTAATTTCTAAATCTGCAATACATTATCCATATTTGAACAGTTTATCACAGAAGTAACTCTCTAGAAAATTATATAATTTAAAGCGGGGACAGGGGAGAGAACAAGAGAGAAAGACACATTAAGCACTAGGGATGTTTATCAATAACAATAAGCAACAAGGGAGATGAGCTTGCAGTTCATCCACAATCGCCAGCCAAACACTCCTGCCGTTTGTTTCTACCCAGTTATTGTCTTGGAAAATATGTTGTTCTCTCTTAAAATAACCTGTTTAATTGTTTTAAAAGCCACTGGGGAGGCTAAAATCTCCAGGAAGGGCTAAAAATCTCCATGTTGTGATGCATTGACTGATAAAGTCAAAGTAGGTTATGCACAAAGCCACAAAAGATAGTTGGAAAGCTCCAATCCTCTAATGATATAAGGGTACTAGCCACTGAATGAACCCATCATACATCCTTAATCAAATTAATGCCTGGTCCTCTACAGAATCACAGTCATTCAAACTACTCTATTTTTCTGGAGAAGGGAAATGACCACATTGGTGGCTTTACAGGTAGGCTAGTAATTAACATTTTTAAGGAAGGTCAAAATGACCTTGGACATGTTAGCATTCACTCTGAGAAACCAAACATCCCATTAAAACTCACTATTTGTTTCCAGTCCGGTATGGTTAAAGCTATTGTGCCTGGGAAAGTCCCAGAGAAACTAGGTAATTAAACACACACACACACACACACACACACACACATATAAATTGTGTAAGACAGATACTCATAGTACAGGAAGATTTTCATGAACTGAGTGTAACTCAGGATCTGTTTTATAAGCCTGTCAGGAGGTGAACACACGGTGTCCTCCAACCCAGCAGCATTGAGCTGACACAATCCCCACACTCTGGCTGCTTACCCCCATCCAGGCCCCTCTTTACCGCCCCGTGGAGGGTGGAGGGGAGGGAACTCCTATCTTAAATTCTGACACGGGCAGCGTTTCCCAATAGCTAAACAAGGCCCCTCAGCTGGAGGAAGTGGATACTGACAAGAGGAGAAACAGAGAGGGGCTCAGAGGTAGAATTCAAGGCTATCAGCGAGTGGGGATAGAGTCATGCATACTCTGTGCGGTCCTAGTGGGTCCTGATGACACAGCCCGGGTGTCCGGACTAAAGTTGGCATCTCCAAAGTATCCAAGAACACAACTCGGGCGCGCCGGTACAAACTCGGCCTTTGGCTTTTCTGAAGCCGGGTCAAGTTAGCACAAGGCTCCCGGTGCCTGAAGACCGGAGAGGTGTGGAAGGGTGGAGAGTCCCGTGAGGTCTTCACTCCTTGGGTGTCCTGCAGTTCCGTGGGGGAGGGGACCGGGGAACTAAGTTGGCTGTCGCTGGAGTAGGGAGCTGGGCGCGGGACAGGGATGTCCGCGAAGGAGTACGGGCTCCGACGGGGAGTCGGAGAACGCGGGGGATGCCTACCTTGTAACATGGCCTCAAGTTTCTTCCTGTCCACGCGGAAGCGTTCCTCGCTCCACTCAGGACTATGCAAGGGCGCCCCGGCGACCAGGTCGTCCTCGGAACCTGGCATGGGCGAGTCAGTGCTGCGCTCGCTGTTGGAGCCCGGGTCCGACTGAGCCGCCTGATAGCCGGGCTCTCCCTGGGCGGCCATGGTGGGCGCGCGGCGCTCGGGCTCCGGACGCCGCTCTGCCTGCGCCGCCGCCTCCGCTCGCCGGCCCGGCTCGACTGGCTCCCCGCGCCGCGGCGCTAGCTCGTCCCCCGGCCGCCGCCGACGCCTCCGCCAACGCTGCCGCCACGGAGCCCCCGGCGCATCCCAGCCCCGGGAGCCGCCCGCCACCCCGAGTCCCGGCCCCAATCCCAGGCCAGTGACTGCGCCTCCCCCAGCCAGCAACGCCCGCGCGGAATGAACGCGCCTCGCCGCCCGCGCCTCCATCCGCAGGGCTCCGGCGCCCCCTCCCCGCCCGCCGCCCCTGCCGCCGCGCGCTCATTGGCCCCGCCGGCCCACGGGAAGCCGAGGCGGGCGGGCGCGCGGGCGGGCCGCCCCTGGCGCTCGGACACACTCGCGCGCGCACACTCACCACGTACACACTACCGCTTTTCTGCACTTACTTGCACAAGTCTTGTCCCGCACGCATAGCATACTTTAATAGTTCTTCACGCACAGACACTCGTCAGGTTTAAGCACAACACCTTCTGAACGCACACCAAGCGCCCTCACGATCCCTTTTTACTTACACTACACCCTGAAACTCACAGCCCCGGTTGGTTCCACGAGTTTGAAACGGAGGAGGGAGAAAAGAGAAGACTAGTGGAAGAAACAATATCCATGGCTTGCAGACATCACTGTGGTCATTGCTTACACGCAGTTCATTCCTTCACTGAAGTTCAAAACCGGATTACTCCTCTCATCACAGCAAAGTGGCCAGCTGCAAGAGAAGCGGACTAGGGGCTTAGTCTTTATTGTGAGGAAAGGGTTTTTTTTTTTTTTTTTTTCCTGAATGAGATGAGTAAGGAGTCATTTTCTATGTGATTCTCAAGAAATGGATTCAGCTGATTTAAAAGGGGCAGTGGGTGGGGGCGGATAAAAGAACCTCAGAGATCAAAATGGTGGTTAGCTGGATCCAATTGGCATCTGGGCAGCCTCAGGGACGGAGGGCTTTTCTCTGTTCTCGGGGTCAGTCTCATAGATGAGAACCAGCAAATAACCCTATCATCCTAACTGCCCAGGCCGCCCCACCCACTGTCACCTTCAAACTTGAGACTTGAAGCACCAGAGAAGAAACTTCCTTGCATGACGGATGCCTTTGGAACTCTATTTTGCATTCGCACTGATTTATCCCTGTTTGTTTTCTGACCAAAAGCATGGAATTTTTGTTTAACTCTTTTAGGGGGTGGGGGTTGGATGGGAAGGCAGTTTCTTACTGCGCCACAGAGGGAGAATTACTGGATTACACAAGGGGCAAGGTATACTTCAGGTCAATCGAAACTCATTAGGCTCAGTTGCCTAGGTAACAACAATTGACTGTGCTGTGTACTGTGGTGTACTGACAGATGAGGTAACTAAGACTGTGGGAAGTCAAGTGACATGACCAAGGTCACACAGCATCAAATAATGGAGCCAAGAATCAAACCCAGGTCCATGTACCTGACATATAATTTCCGCAAAATCCCTACTTTATTAAGCAGAAAACCCTCCTGCTCAGAGTCCCTTGCTGAAGAACTGGCAGCAGATATACAGCTTAACTGCTTGATTGACTACCATGCTTTCCTTCTCTGAACTTATTAATTAGTATGCAAAGCACTGACTTAAACACGGAAAGAGGTTATCAAGGAGCTTTCAATCAGGGATGTTTAGCATCTTTTTCTGTCAAGAACTATTTTGGGGGAAACTGGAATGTGCTGGATTTTGTGTTAGGAGGAAAGAAGAGTTAACAAAAACAAACACCATCCCCAGGCTCCTGGAGTTGACATTCCAGGGAGAAAGACTGTTGACCAAAATAAATCATTCAGAAAAATATAAAATTGTACCTATATGAAGCATTACAAATAAGACATTCAAGATATGGGCAAAGCTGTAAAGGAATAATTGGATTCAATCAGAGAGGTCAGTGGAGGCTTCTCAGAGAAAGTGACCCTGGGACTAAACAGAAGTTTGAGAAGAAATTAACCGGGCAAGAAAGAGGAGAGTGGGGCCTTCCCTGCAAATGATTATTTGATCATCCTAACATCCCTGACTGTAGATATTGCAATTATCCTTGTTTTCCAGTTGAGAAAACTGAGGCACAGGAGGTAAAATAATTTACCCAAGTTTACCCTACTAAGTAAGTTGTAAAATCAGGATTTGAACCCAGGAAGTCTCCCTTAAATATTAGACTTCAGGTGCTGTATGTTTAGCCACTAAACTATATTGGTTCTCAAAAGGATCAGCATAAGCAAAGGTCCTGTGGTTGGAGGAGACAGTGTACATTCCTCCATTGGACGACCTAAAAGAAAATCAGCAAAGCTGGCACAAGAAAACAAGGAATTAGATGGTGCTAGCTGAGGGACAAGAAGAGTAGAGTATGTAAGCCCTGTAGTTAAGTTTTGTCTTTATCCTTAGAACAGAAAGAAGCCATGTAGAGGCTTAAGTAAAGCCTCTTAGATAGCATTTTAAAAAGAAAACATGGCTGGGGCACCTGGGTGACTCAGTCAGTTGAGCAACTGACTTCGGCTCAGGTCATGATCTCACAGTTCATGAGTTTGAGCCCCGCATAGGGCTCTGTGCTGACAGTTCAGAGCCTGGAGCCTGCTTCAGATTCTGTGTCTCCCTCTCTCTCTGCCCCTCCCCTGCTCATGCTCTGTCTCTCTCTCTGTCAAAAAATAAATAAACATTAAAAAAATTAAAAATAATAAAAAATAAAAATAAAAAGATGACATGGCTACAATATGCAGAGTAGATTGAGGAACAAGGACAGAAGTAGACCAATTAAGAGACTATCTAGGAAGTTTAGATAATAGATATTGGTAGCTTACCTAGTGTGGTGAAGGTGAGAAATCTGAGAGGATTTGAGAAATATTGTGATTGTAAATGTCACCAACTGATTGGTAATTGATTGGGCAAGAGGTGATGGAGAGAGAATGTCAAGAATGACTGTCAAGTTTTGGCTAACATAATTGGAGAAGATAGGTACCATTAGCTAAAATAGAAACACTGGAAAGGGATTGACTTCTCTGGAAGAAAGATGAAGTTGAATTGGGCATATTGAATTTGAGGTGCCACTGAGACCCCCAAGAAAATATATCAAGTAAGCAACTGATATATGGTCCAGAGTTCAGAAAAGAGATCTCGACTGGAGATAAAAACGTTTTATTTGTTTATAGGTTAGTAATTAACCATACGCATGGGTAAAACCGTCTAGGGAAAGAGAAGAATTAGAAAAAGGGAGAACCAAGGAAAGAGCCTTTCACAAATTCTAACATTTGTGATCAAGGATATGACAATGTAATAGAAAAGGAGCTAGAAGGAGTAGTAGTAAGAGGGGAAGGAGAAAATAAAAAATAAAGTTTTATCATGTAAGCCCATGTAAGCCATGATTATCATCATCATCACATCATCATCATAGGTCTGATGTCTGAGTTCCTTATAGAGAAAATGTGTCCTTCCATCATTTTGTCCTGGTGGGCACCCAGATTTTTCTGATACAGTTTAATAAGCTTTTAACTATGCACCTAGAAATTTAAACAAAAATTATTTTGTGATACACTTCAGATGATTATGTATCTGAAGAGTTACTGAGGACCATCATAAAAAGTCAAAATTCTAATGCTGGAATTAAAGGTAGCTGAAAGCTAAAAACATTCTTTTCTCAATTTACAGCTGAGGAGACAGATGCCTGGAGAAATGAGACAAATTGATTGGAATGCCATATTCCATGACAGTAATCTGAAAACCTAGAAAATCATAAATATTGAAACTGAAAAATTACTAGGTCCAGTCCCTTTACCTTGCAGATCAAGAAATTGAGACCCAAAGAAAGAAAAATAAAGTTCTGCAAATATATGCTTAAATTTTATGAAAAACTGATTTTCAGCAAAGCATCATCCATAGAAACCATTCATTTCATCTTAAATTTTTTTCATTCTAACTTCTCACTCAAAACTTTTGGCTGAAAACCTACATAGCCATGTTATGGTGAATTATATTTTACAGATTAGTTTGCACTTAAGTGAACATTCTAAAATTATATAAATGTACTTTTGATGTCAAGATAAACGAGTAGCAGAGTATTAGATATTCTATTTTAATGCTTTGAGAATTGGTTCTAGGAGAAGCTTATTTGGAATAAACATAAATGATGTAATAAAGGAAGATTTGTATACCATAGATAAAGCCAATGTTTCTTCAGATTAATAATAATGCCTATCACATATTGCATATTTATGATTTGCTGAACACTGTTAACTATCTAATTTGGTTCTCACCACAATCCTATGAGACTGACACAACTATTATCTCCATTATAAATAAGATAATGACTAGGTCCTTGAGAGGATAATATTACTGAAGACCCTCTGTAGGGTATGGTTATGATTCAAAGACAAGGACATCTGACAGAGATGGTGTTCTTAATCACACAGTGCTTTCTCACCAATCTGGGACTATCTGATTACATGTAGGTAACATAAAATATTAGAAGTGGAAGGAATCTAAGACTCATTGATGCTGGTAGTTTTCACATTTAAAACAATAGAAACCATCTTTCAAATAAACTCGAACACAGAAGCTAATAACAACAGAGTTGTTCGAGCTGAAAAAGGACAGAGGATTCTCACTAGCTCAAACTTTTTCTTCCATAATCTTAGGGTTTTAAAGGCTCAGAAAACTACTGATCTCATTTGCTCTCTGTTAATCTTTTTCCCCCAACACACACACATTTATACCTACAGACAAATGAAGCACATAGATCCAAAGTGACTTGCCCAAGTTCCATGACACAAAGCACAAGTCATGTTCAGGCTTTTATTGCTTTCTCATCAAAAGAGGAGCAGTTTTGTGTTTTCCAGAAGTCAAGAGCAGAGAATATCTAGTTGCCAGAAGGCATCCGCGTGTTCTTTTACTATTTCAATAATATAGACTTCTGATAAAAAAAAATTCGGAAAAGTAAAAATTTTCATGGAGGTTTCAATACCCCAATGCTGAAAAGTAATAGAGAAAACGTGAGTCATTGAAAAGAAAATAGAATGATTTGAATTGGAAGAAAGTTAAGCAGTAGGCAGAAGAATAGAAGGAAATTAACTTCCCCAGAATTTACCTGAATTCTAACATTGCCCAACACTTCAACACTTAGCTTGCCTAAGTGGAAAAAAAAAAAAAAGAAAAAGAAAAAGTTGATAGTACTATGTTGAAACTGCCACCCATGGAGATATTTCAGCCCCAGCCTCACAACTCCTGCAGTTGTCCAAGTTCCAAGGCACATGTTAATTGTGCTTTTGATCTACAGGATCAATATTTTACCCTGTCATCCAGGATACCTGGACTAACACTCACCTGTAAATTTATTCTCATGACTCCCTGGGATTGAGGAAGATGGAGTGTTTTGCAAAAAAACAACAATATAAGCATGTGCATAATTGTATCTTCCTGCATTTTTTTTTTTGATGGGCTGAAAGTCTGCTGGAAATGTGACTTTTAGCTCCATCCAGAAATGAAGTCTATGAAGCTATAAAAACATCCAACCTCAGGGATGTGAGAACTGGCTCTGCTTCTAACACTACATTCAGTTACAAAGTAAATTCCACCCATGCCACTTATATGCTAAAGCTCACCATCAAATGAGAAAAGAAACATTCCAGAAATGCAGGCCAATGGAACATTGAAAGTGACCCTTCTTAGGCAGCTAAGAAGGGTTCATAGGCAGGCAAGAAGTGTTCATAGCAGGAAAAGTGTGGGGCATCAAAGAAAGGACAAGGCTGCTAAATCTGCAGAAATGTCAATGGGCAAATACATGGCACATGCTCCACCACACCCTCAACCTCCTCCCATGGCTGACATTACTGGTTGAACACAACCCCGTTCCACTCCAGCTCAGGAAATAACTTCTCAATGAACAGTCTGAAGAGCCAAGACAAATCATTTGGAGTTGGCTCTCAGTATGAAATTTCATTGCCATGTTGGATTCAGTGCTGTGGTTAAGGGATTGGAAGATGGACACAGGCTGTTGATCCCTCTTTCAGGGGAGGTGAGCCTAAGAGCAAAGGAAATAAATATCCTACTCATTATTTGTCAGCTGCTCCCTTAGGGATCCCTATGTTTTGGTACAGCAAAATTAATGGGAATCACACTGAATCTACTCCACGTTCAGAATGTGGTAGTGAGCTATGACCATGTAGAACTATCAGCATGGACCTGCTCACAGCCCTAAACTGGATTTTCATCTGTAAAAATTAGGACCAGATTGATTTGGATTATGTGAATTTTCAAGTTCCTTCTAACTATAAATTTCCATGACTTAAAGGAAATACTCACTTATTACTCAGTTCAGGAACAAGCAGTTTCCAGTTAGAACAGTGTCTTTCAAGGGTGCCTAGGTGGCTCAGCCAGTTAAGCATCCAACTTCTGCTCAGGTCATGATCTCACAGTCTGTGGGTTTGAGCCCTGCATCAGGCTCTGTGCTCTCAGTTCAGAACCTGGAGCTTGCTTTGGATTCTGTGTCTCCCTCTCTCTCTCTCTGCCCCTCCCCACTCATGCTCTGTCTCTCAAAAAATGAATGTTAAAAAAAAAAAGAAAAGATTCTGAATAAATTGTTAAAAAAAGTTTCTTTCAAAGAAGAATGAATAGAATCAAAGAACTGTAACATTGTCAAATTCAGTATAGTAGAAATAGTGTCTTATAAAGGTACAGATTAATCAAAGTCAGTGTCACATACAGGTGAACAGACTGTTCACTGAAATTAGATCCCCTGGGTTCCAAGAGAACAGGGACATTTATTGCTTTTATGACCTTTATGTTAGTTGTCTCTTTTCATGTAACAGATTACTCCAAAATTAACGTTTGAAAACAACAAACATTATCTGTGGATTTCTGTGGGTCAGGAATCCAAGTACAACCTATCCAGATGCCTCTGGCTCCAAATCTTTCACAATACTACAATCAGGTTGTCAGCTGCAGTTGTGGTCTCTTTCAAAGGCTCAATCGAGGGATGATCCACTTCCAAGTCATTCACATGGCTGTTAGCAGGTTCCAGTTCCTCAATGGCTATTGGGTGAAGGACCACAGTTCCTTGCTGGCTGTTGGTTAGAGGTCTCCCTCAAATCCTTCCACATGGGCCTCTCCTAGGGCAAAACATAACATGGCAGCTGGCTTCCATCAGAATGAACAAACAAAAAAGCGAAAGGAAGAGAGAGAGTACTCAAGCCAGAATTTTTTTTTTTTTGGGGGGGGGGAGTGGCTAATCTCAGAAGTGACATAACATCACATTTTCCACAGTCTATTCATTAGAGTCAAGTCACTTGGTCCAGCCCACATGTCAGGAAAAAGGATTATACAAGGACATGATTACCAAGAGAGAAGGGTCATTAGTGCTATTTTAGAAGCTGCCTATCCCAACCTGAACCAACTATTTTAACTCTCTAGACCTCAGTTATTCTTTATTTAAAATGGGCATAAAGTAGCTACATCCAAAGATAGTTGTAAAGATTATGAACATGTTATAAAGCATTTAATCCACTCAGTACATGGGATGTAGTAAGTACTCAATAAATAATGGATATTAGTTTTCATAATTGTTTTGTATATACCTAGAGAAATCAAGACATCACCTTGAAAAAGAAAGACATGTTCATATACATGAAAAAGATAAATAAAAGAAGATTGAGGTGGGATTAGAAGTGCATTTTCTGAAACTCTTTGAATCCTCCCCCTCCAAAAACACTCCAGACATAACAACTAGTTAGCAAACCCAAAAACCCGCAAAGAATGTATACAAGAAAAATAGATGACTACATATCCCCACAAACCTCAGAATAGAGGCTAGTGGGAACAGTATCAGAAAAACTCCAAAACTTCCATCAAGTACTCCTTGGAAAGCAAAAAATCTAATCTGAACCTAGCTAAACCTAAGCAGGAGCCCTGCAGGATCAAATTTGTAGTTCAGGGCATGAGAATGACTGGTGCTGAACTCTCAAAACTAAGAAACCAAAGCTCTCCTCATATACTGAGTAGAAACTCCTGGAAATAGGATCAAATTAAGTAGGACAGAGAAATAGTGACCAAGAGAAAATGTCAGGATATAAGTGAAGAAATAAACAGAAGAGGTAAACCTTAGAAGTATGGGGCCACATATTTCTTATCACTTTGCTAAGGAAATCTACTTGCATTTAAAAATGAGCAACAGAAAATGACACAGGCTAAATTATGGGGGAAAAAAAGAGGTCAAATAATGTAGAAGATATCCCTAGAGATCATGAAATCATGCCAGGAAGACATGCACTCCAACTTAAAATTTCAAAACAAGCAAAAACAAATGTTTTAAATAATAGAAACTATAAAAGAAGAAATAACTCGAATTAAAAAAAAACTTTAATATGAATAGTGAAAGGGGAGATTTAAAAAAGAGGATAAGGAACTCAGGAAAAAAGTAAACATGTTTAAGTAAGAAATTAACATTGTGTTAGAAAATACTGTGGTGCAAGCAAACATGGTGGAAAATACCTGAAGAGAAATAGAAAATGGAAGGATAAAAACATTTTAAGGCAAAAAGTAATTTTAAAAACATTTTTAAGACATTTGAGAGAAAGTAATAGCAATAGAATATAAGGAAGGGGACTTCTATCTAATAGGAGCCGCTGAAGAAGAAAATCACAGCAATGGGGCAGAACAAACACTAAAAACTTTACTAAGAAAACTTTCATGATATAAAGGATGGCATAAATCTACATTTTTTAATATGAAATTTATTGTCAAATTGGTTTCCATACAACACCCAGCGCTGATCCCAATAGGTGCCTTCCTCAATGCCCATTACCCACCCTCCCATTCCTCCAGACCTCCATCAATCCTCAGTTTATTCTCAGTCTTAAGAGTCTCTTATGGTTTGCCTCCCTCCCTAACTTTTTTTGCCCTTCCCCTCCACCATGGTCTTCTGTTAAGTTTCTCAGGATCCACATAAGACTGAAAACATATGGTATCTGTCTTTCTCTGTATGACTTATTTCACTTAGCATAACACTCTCCAGTTCCATCCACGTTGCTACAAAAGGCCGGATTTAATTCTTTCTCATTACCAAGTAGTATTCCATTGTGTATATAAACCACAATTTCTTTATCCATTCATCAGTTGATGGACATTTAGGATCTTTCCATCATTTGGCTATTGTTGAAAGTGCTGCTATAAACATTGGGGTACAAGTGCCCCTAAGCATCAGCACTCCTGTATCCCTTGGGTAAATTCCTAGCAGTGCTGTTGCTGGGTCATAGGGTAGATTTATTTTTAAGTTTTTGAGGAACGTCCACACTGTTTTCCAGAGAGGCTGCACCAGTTTGCATTCCCACTAACAGTGCAAGAGGGTTCCTGTTTCTCCACATCCTTGCCAGCAACTATACTCTCCTGATTTGTTCATTTTAGCCACTCTGACCGACGTGAGGTGATACCTCAGTGTGGTTTTGATTTGTATTTCCCTGGTGAGGAGTGATGTTGAGCATCTTTTCATGTGCCTGTTGGCCATCTGGATGTCTTCTTTAGAGAAGTATCTATTCATGTCTTCTGCCCATTTCTTCACTGGATTATTCGTTTTTCGGGTGTGGAGTTTGGTGACTTCTTTATAGATTTTGGATACTAGCCCTTTCTCTGATATGTCATTTGTAACTATCTTTTCCCATTCCATCAGTTGCCTTTTAGTTTTGTTGTTTCCCTTGCACTGCAGAAGATTTTTATCTTGACTAGATCCCAATAGTTCATTTTTGCTTTTATCCCCTGCCTTTGGGGATGTGTCAAGCAAGGAATTGCTGCGGCTGAAGTCAGAGAAGTTTTTTCCTGCTTTCTCCACTGGGTTTTGATGGTTTCCTGTCTCACATTCAGGTCCATTATCCATTTTGAGTCTATTTTTGTGAATGGTGTAAGAAAGTGGTCTAGTTTCATCCTTCTGCAGGTTGCTGTTCAGTTCTCCCAGCACCATTTGTTAAAGAGACTGTCTTTTTTCCATTGGATATTCTTTCCTGCTTTGTCAAAGATTAGTTGACCATACTTTTGTGGGTCCAAATCTGGAGTCTCTATTCTATTCCACTGGTCTATGTGTCTGTTTTTGTACCAATACCATGCTGTCTTGATGATTACAGCTTTGTAGTAGAGGCTAAAGTCTGGGATTGTGATGCCTCCTGCTTTGGTCGTCTTCTTCAAAACTACTTTGGCTATTCGGGGTCTTTTGTGGTTCCATGCAAATTTTAGAACTGCTTATTCTAGCTTCGGGAAGAATGCTGGTGCAATTTTGATTGGGATTGCAATCAATGTGTAGAAAGCTTTGGGTAGTATTGACATTTTAACAATATTTATTTTTCTAATCCATGAGCACGGAATGTTTTTCCATTTCTTTGTATCTTCTTCAATTTCTTTCATAAGCTTTCTATAGTTTTCAGCATACAGATCTTTTACATCTTTGGTTAGGTTTATTCCTGGGTACTTTACGCTTCTTGGTGCAATTGTGAATGGGATCAGTTTCTTTATTTGTCTTTTTGTTGCTCCATTATTAGCGTGTAACAAAGCAACTGATTTCTGTACACTGATTTTATATACTGCGACTTTGCTGAATGCACGTATCAGTTCTAGCAGACTTTTGGTGGAGTCTATTGGGTTTTCCATGTATAATATTGTGTCATCTGCAAAAAGTGAAAGCTCGACTCCATCCTTGCCAATTTTGATGCCTTTGATTTCCTTTTGTTGTCTGATCGCTGATGCTAGAACTTCCAACACCATGTTAAACAACAGCAGTGAGAGTGGTCATCCCTGTCGTGTGCTTGATCTCAAGGGGGAGGCTCTCAGTTTTTCCCCATTGAGGATGATATTAGCTGTGGGCTTTTCATAAATGGCTTTTATGATGTTTATGTTCCTTCTGTCCCGACTTTCTCGAGGGTTTTTATTCACAAAGGATGCTGAATTTTGTCAAATGCTTTTTCTGCATTGATTGATAGGATCATATGGTTCTTTTCTTTTCTTTTTTTAATGTGATGCATCACACTGATTGATTTGAGAATGTTGAACCAGCCCTGCAGCCCAGGAATGACTCCCACTTGATCATAGTGAATACTTCCTTTTACATGCTCTTGAATTCGATTTGCTAGTATCTTGTTGAGAATATTTGCATCCATATTCATCAGGGATATTGGCCTATAGTTCTCTTTTTTTGCTGGGTCTCTGTCTGGTTTGGGAATCAAAGTAACGCTGGCTTCGTAGAGTGCGTCTGGAAGTTTTCCTTCCCTTTCTATTTTTTGGAACAGCTTGAGAAGGATAGGTGTTATCTCTGCTTTCAATGTCTGGTAGAATTCCCCTGGGAAGCCATCTGGTCCTGGACTCTCATTTCTTGGGAGTTTTTTGATAACTGATTCAATTTCTTTGCTGGTTATGGGTCTGTTCAAGTTTTCTATTTCTTCCTGTTTGAGTTTTGGAAGTGTGTGGGTGCTTAGGAATTTGTCCATTTCTTCCAGGTTGTCCAGTTTGTTGGCATATAATTTTTCATAGTATTCCCTGATAATTGCTTGTATCTCTGAGGGATTGGTTGTAATAATTCCATTTTCATTCATGATTTTATCTATTTGGATCCTCTCCCTTTTCTTTTTGAGAAACCTGGCTAGAGGTTTATCAATTTTATTTTTCCCATAAAAAAACAACTCTTGGTTTCACTGGTCGACTCTCCAGTTTTTTTTAGATTCTAAATTGTTTATTTCCGCTCTGATCTTTACTATTTCTCTTCTTCTGCTAGGTTTGGGGTGTGTTTGCTGTTCTGCTTCTAGTTCCTTTAGGTGTGCTGTCTGATTTTGTATTTGGGATTTTTCTTGTTTCTGGAGATAGGCCTGGATTGCAATGTATTTTCCTCTCAGGACTGCCTTCACTGCGTCCCAAAGCGTTGGATTGTTGTATTTTCATTTTCATTTGTTTCCATATATTTGTTAATTTCTTCTCTAATTGCCTGGTTGACGCATTCATTCTTTAGTAGGGTGTTCTTTAACCTCCATGCTTTTGAAGGTTTTCCAGACTTTTCCTGTGGTTGATTTCAAGCTTCACAGCATTGTGGTCTGAAAGTGTGCATGGTATGATCTCAATTGTTTTATACTCATGTAGGGCTGTTTTGTGCCCCGGTATGTGATCTATCTTGGAGAATGTTCCATGTGCACTCGAGAAGAAAGTATATTCTGTTGCTTTAGGATGCAGAGTTCTAAACATATCTGCCAAGTCCATCTGATCCACTGCATCATTCAGGGTCCTTGTTGCTTTATTGATCCTGTGACTAGATGCTCGAGCCATTGCTGTAAGTGGAGTATTAAAGTCCCCTGCAATTACCACAGTCTTATCAATAAGGCTGCTTATGTTTGTGATTGTTTTATATATTTGGGGCTCCTGTATTTGGCGCATAGACATGTATAATTGTTAGCTCTTCCTGATGGACAGACCCTGTAATTATTATATAATGCCCTTCTTCGTCCCTTGTTATACAGCCTTTAATTTAAAGTCTAGTTTGTCTGATGTAAGTATGGCTACTCCAGCTTCCTTTTGACTTCCAGTAGCATGGTAGGTAGTTCTCCATCCCCTCACTTTCAATCTGAAGGTGTCCTCAGCTCTAAAATGAGTCTCTTGTAGACAGAAAAATAGATGGGTCTTGTTTTTTTTTTATCATTCTGATACCCTATGTCTTTTGGTTGGAGCAATTAGCCCATTTACATTCAGTGTTATTACTGAAAGATATGGGTTTAGAGTCAATGTGATGTCTGTAGGTTTCATGCTTGTAGTGATGTCTCTGGTACTTTGCAGGCCTTGCAACATTTCACTCACAGAATTCCCCTTAGGATCTCTTGTAGGGCTGGTTTAGTGGTGATGAGTTCCTTCAGTTTTTGTTTGTTTGGGAAGTCCTTTATCTCTCTTTCTATTCTGAATGACAGACTTGCTGGATAAAGGATTCTCAGCTACATATTTTTTCTGTTCATCACGTTGAAGATTTTCTGCCATTCCTTGCTGGCCTGCCAAGTTTCAGTAGATAGGTCTGCCACTAGTCTTATGGGTCTCCCTCTATATGTTAGAGCGTGTTTATCCCTAGCTGCTTTCAGAATTTTCTCTTTATCCTTGTGTTTTGCCAGTTTCACTATGATATGTCATGCAGAAGATTGATTCAGGTTACGTCTGAAGGGAGTTCTCTGTGCCTCTTGGATTTCAATGCCTTTTTCCTTCCCCAGATCAGGGACCTTCTCAGCTATGATTTGTTCAAGTATACCTTCAGCCTCTTTCTCTCTCTCCTTCTTCTTCTGGAATTCCTATGATACGGATATTGTTCCGTTTGATTTCATCACTTAGTTCTCTAATTCTCCCCTCATACTCCTGGATTTTTTTTATCTCTCTTTTTCTCAGCTTCCTCTTTTTCCATAGTTTTATCTTCTAATTCACCTATTCTCTCCTCTGCCTCTTCAATCTGAGCTGTGGTGGCCTCCATTTTATTTTGCACCTCATTTATAGCATTGTTTAGCTCCTCATGACTACTTCTTAGTCCCTTGATCTCTGTAGCAATAGATTCTCTGCTGTCCTCTGTGCATTTTTCAAGCCCAGTGATTAATTTTATGATTATTATTCTAAATTCTTGTTCCATTATATTGCTTAAATCGGTTTTGATCAATTCGCTAGCTGTTGCTACTTCCTAGAATTTCTTTTGAGGAGAATTCTTCCACTTCATCATTTTGGGTAGTCCCTGTGGTAGCTCCAAACTGCAGGGCACTTCCCCTGTGCTGTCTGGAACAACTTGTGTTGGTGGGCGGGGCCGCAGTCAGACTCAATGTCTGTCCCCAGCCCACTGCTGGGGCCACAGTCAGGCTGGTGTGTACCTTTTCTTCCTCTTTCCCAGGGGCATGACTCACTGTGGAGTGGTGTGGCCCCTGTCTGGGCTACTTGCACACTGCCAGGCTTGTGGTGCTGCTCTGATGGGATCTGGCCAAGGGCGTATTAGCCAGGGTGGATCCACAAGGTGCACGGGTGGGAGGGACAGGCTTAGCTCACTTTGCCATTGGTGGTCCCCTTCGGGAAGTGCCCTGCAGCACCAGGAAGGAGATGGATGGGAGGAATGGATCCATGGAAGCACAGCATTGGGTGTTTGCGTGATGCAAGCACTTTCGGTGAGGGGACCTGGTTCCCTTTGTAATTTCAGCTGGGGTATGGGAGAGGAAATGGCACTTGCCAGCGCCTTTGTTCTCCGGCTAAGCTGAGCTCTGTCCTTCCAGGTCTCAATTACA
This sequence comes from Prionailurus viverrinus, assembly GCF_022837055.1. Taxonomy (NCBI): domain Eukaryota; kingdom Metazoa; phylum Chordata; class Mammalia; order Carnivora; family Felidae; genus Prionailurus; species Prionailurus viverrinus. The sequence goes on along the minus strand of NC_062571.1, from coordinate 20,714,752 downwards.
CTCCCTTCCAGCATCCTCTCACCCTCCACGCTCAGGGCTGTTGACTTTTAACTTTCCAGATGTTAAGTCCTACTGGCGGTCAGAACTCTTGGAGTCCAGCCCCTCCGCTTTTGCAAGTCAGACTTCGGGGGCTCTGCCTTACCGGGTGGGCTACCCCTCCACTGCCCCAGCTCCCTCCTGCCAGTCTGTGTAGCATGCACCATCTCTGCCCTTCTTACCCTCTTCGTGGACCTCCTGTATATGCTTGGCTCCAGAAATTCCATTCTGCTAGTCTTCTGGTGGTTTTCTGGGTTATTTAGGCAGATTTGGGTGGAATCTAAGTGATCAGCAGGATGAGTTGAGCCCAGCATCCTCCTACACCACCATCTTCCCAACCTGTCCTAAATCTACATATTTTAAAGAAATTTCTTGAACCTAGAAAAATCAACCTATAATAGCCAATGCTGAGACACATTCTAGTAAAAGGTATTAGATTTTAAGTAAAAAAAAAAAAAAATCCTATGGACTACCAGACAAAAGAACCTATTCATTTATAAGGAATAATAATACAATTGTCATTAGACTGTTCAGCAGCAACACTTTATGCCACAAGACAAAAGTACTCAAGAAGAGAACAGTTAAGGTATTCCAGAAAAAAAAAAATAAGAAAAGTCCCACATCAGGGATTTTATATAGAGCTAAACTTATTTACTAGTATAAAAAGGCTACAGGTAAACTGTTTTGAATATACTTAGGAAATATTGCTCCCATGAGCCCTTCTTATGGAATCTTCTAAAGAATCTACTTTAAGCTTTCAGCATACAAAATGATATGGGAGATATCCAACATAAGGACCTAACATTAAATATATATTACCTATAGAGCTAAGTCTAAATGATGGTCATAAAGGAGATAGTATAGTATGTAATGTCTATACATACTGACAATGTAGACACAATACAAACGAAAGAAAGGAGGAAGAATCGGGAGAGTGTATGAAAAATAGAAAAACCAGTTGGTTAAGCATCCAACTTCATCTCAGATCATGATCTATCGATCTGTGAGTTCAAGCCCCATGTCTGGCTCTGTGCTGACAGCTCAGATCCTGGAGCCTGCTTCAAATTCTCTGTCTCCCTCCCTCTCCACCCCTCCTCCACTCGTTCTCTCTCTCTCTCTGTCAAAAATAAATAAACATTTAAAAAAAATTTTAAAGGAAAAATAGAAAAACCTGAAGAAAAAGAAAGGGAACACATCACCAACAAGGCCTTACACAATCATCACCCTCATGTTTATAGACATTAAGTTAAGAAAGTCATCCTTCTTTAACCGAAATCACTGATAAGAATGTCTATAGGAACTGTTCCAAGAATTTTGCCTGCCAATAGGCCTATATTATGCACTATGAAAAATAAATTTAGATATTAAAAATTTTAGAAGGAAGAAATTTCTATGATTTTTCTTAAAATATAGTACAAGGGCATCTGTATTAGAATCACTTGGTGTGCTTATTTTAAAAATGCAAACTTTTGGAACTTTTCCCAAACCAATTGAATCTGAATCTCACAGTGAAAGATGAAGGGAGAGTACTTGAAAATCTACATATTAACATGTTTTCCAGAAGGCCCAAAAGCCCTTTGAAAATCACTACTCTGAAGTCTTACTCCAAAAACCAATCTCTATGTCCAGGTATAATCCCTTCCTCTAAAGCCCGGTCTTGCTGGCTGGAGATCAAATTGCAATGGAATATAGTCAGTACCTGCAATATGTCTTTCACTGAAATAATAAGGTATCCAATTATGTATTCCTTTTTTTAATAAAAAGAAATGAGGGGCACCTGGCTGGCTCAGTCGGTAGAGCCTGTGACTCTTGGTCTAAGGGTTATGAGTCTGAGCCCCACAGTGGGTGTAGAGATTACTTACATAAATCTTTAAAAAGAGAGAGAGAGAATTTAAACCTTTTGATGATATTTTTCCTATTGAAAATCACTAGAAAACTCCCAGACCTATCCTTCAATCCATGCTTAAAGACGCTGTTCAAAAATCCAAACTACACAAACCCCACATATTTGTAATTGAATTTCTCCTCAAATGTTTCAGTTACTGCCATATTTTAACTCCAGCTAAATTTTACCATCAGTTATACAGCTCAATATTCTCTGATTATAGCACATACTACGTGAAAACAAACGGAGTCTGTATTTAATTTCTACATTAAAATTGCTGTTGTACAGTATAATTTGTATTTTATAAGGCCAAAGGCAAAATGGCTAAAATAACATTCATTCAAAGGGGACATGTGATTAGCTAAGCTGAATATGAAATAGTGTATTATAAGAGCTCAAGGTCAGATATACAAAAGCTTAGCCTATCTTTGGCTACTTCTTTCAATGCCAACAAATATAATACAGAAATTTCTCAAACAAACAATTTAAAAAACTTGCTCTTCTTGGTAAAGATTTTTATATTTCTGAATGCTTTCTTCTTCCTTTTGGCCCTGATACCACTGTGGTTTTCTTCTAACTCTTTCACCAGTAGAGTATCTCTGACATATCCACATACAATATCTGATCACAAAGTAAAAAGAAGAATCAATTAAAGCTATTTACCTTTATGTTCACTACCTACTTGATTTATTCTCAAAAAGTCACTCCTCAGTGGAGGCTTTCCTGACCATTCCCAACCCAAAGACAGAATTGACCACTCCTCTAATGTCTTCATGGCACTGCCTACCTGACTGTATCATGGTATCTCTGATAATTCAGTTGCTGCACACATATCTATCTTCATCTATTAGGTCACAAGTCCCTTAAGTGCAGGGTCTCTTTATCTTCATATCTCCAGCACTTAAAGTTGCACTGAAGGTATTAAATAAAGTAAATGAGTTAATGTTCTACTTTCCAACAAAAATGAATAAAAAATTAAAAAGATAAAATAACCAAGAGTGCTGCTCAAGCACAAGGTAACATAAGATTTCTTTCTTGCCTTATTTTCAAGTTGCTGGCTGTTTTCATGGACTTTAAAAGGAAAGGTACCTCATGGAAGAAATAAAATAACAAGTAGAATAACAAGTAGATAAAAAGGAATAGCCTTTGGTATATGGTGCCTATTAAACTTTTTGGTCATTTACTACTAGCTTGATGTTGTTTTCTAAATATGTATGGTAGAATGCAGTGCTGGGCTAAACCTTGAAATTTTCAAGTCCAAATAATACAAACTTTCCCCTAATTTATTTAAAAATATTAAATTGATATATGAATTTCTTCACTAAGTTTTTCTACCAAAAATGTTTTTAAAATTATTTTGGAAACTACTGCTATGGGTTTATTGACAAATCAATTAGATTTACTTACTAAGCATAGATTAGTGGAGAACTCCATTACCGTGAACTTATGTTTACTTAGACAATTTGTCTATTTCATAGTCTTCTTTGCTTGTGGCTGTGAATAATTCATAACCAGAGAAACTGGAATGTCCAGATGTGCTTTAGCACCCTGTGACTACAAAATGGGAATCCCATTTACATCCAAGTACTCTCTGTTCTGGATTAACCTATTTTCTCTCAGCTACAAACCTACCTTTTTCTATTCTACTCCAGGAAGCTGGGACCTGGGCTCTGCAAATGCCATTCTCTTTTGAGAGAGCACTTCCTTTTAGGTTCTGTAAATGGAAGCAATAGAGTGAGACAAGAAACCTGAAGGAAGAAGAGATTTTCTCTTTCCCTCGTGCCCCTTGTTCCTGTCATTGCTGCCTCAGCAATATCGTTTTGCCCTAGTATCAAAGTGTAGTTCTAGTTTTGATCTTCTTCCATCACTGCTGGGACCAGCCTTATACTCAGAGATACCACCAGCAAGTGGTGGCATCCCCTCTATAGAGGTCTTATTCCCAGCTTTCAGGGACTCTCCAAGCTTGCAGGTTTTGCTAATCTAACTCTTCCCTATGTTCTCCCAGGCACAGGGTTATAGTTTCTCCCTGCAAGTATTTACCTGCTTTACTTTAACGTCTTTTTGCTTAAATCCAATACTGTTAACCAATTTTCTTTATTAAATACTCTGTTAAAAATAATTGGTATGGTTTTATTTGTTTCCTTGACTGGGTGCTGATGCCTTGTTTGATTGTGGTGGTAAATGTATATTTAATACATAAGGAAACAAAGATATCTGGTCTCCCTTCAGCAGATTGTGATGTAAACGGGGGTCACATTTATAAAGAAACACTTCCTCACCTGCTAAGGCAGTTTATTTGGACATTATCAATCCATTGTGAGTAATGTAATGTCCCAGGTCCCACTTATCCATGTCCACTTCTCACAAAACTGTTTTGAAGATATCTCAGTGCTAATGTCTATGCTAAGTTTATAGTAACTGGATGCGTCCAAAGCCATCAATACTCCTTGACCTTCTGGATCCTATACATAAGTAGGAAATGCCAAAATTTCCAAACAGTGACATGGAAACATGTCTATACCATATACTATTAGGTTTAAGAAACAGCTTTAAGAATCTTTAAGCTTTAAGATATTAATGGCATCATGTTATAAATACATGCTATGGAGAGCTTGAAAAGATGGTGGAGTAGGAGGACACTAATCTCACTCTGCCTAATGTTTGCAACTAGATATCACTCATATCTAAGTAATTAAACCAGAGAGCATTTGGAAGAATGGCATAACAAGCTACACAACTAAGTGTAGAGAAGAAGATGAATGCAAAAGAAAATTGAGGAATATCTGTAGAAATAAGTAAAGAGAAGCACAGAATAAAAAGATGTAAAATATGATACTAAATATTTGAAATGTGGAGGAGAGAGGAGTAAAACCTGAGTTCAAAATAAAGTGATCATCACCTTTATATAGACTGCTATATGCAGAAGATATTATATATAAACCAAATGGTAACCATAAATCAAAAAATAGTAATAGATATGCAAAACATAAAAAGTAAGGAATCCAAGTATATCACTAAAGAAAACTAACAAACCATGAAAGAAAGAGATCATCAGAGAAAAAGTACAAAAACAACCACAAAACAAGTAACAAAAATGGATATATATATGTGTATAGGGGCGCCTGGGTGGCGCAGTCGGTTAAGCGTCCGACTTCAGCCAGGTCACGATCTCGCAGTCCGTGAGTTCGAGCCCCGCATCGGGCTCTGGGCTGATGGCTCGGAGCCTGGAGCCTGTTTCCGATTCTGTGTCTCCCTCTCTCTCTGTCCCTCCCCAGTTCATGCTCTGTCTCTCTCTGTCCCAAAAATAAATAAATGTTGAAAAAAAAATTTATATATGTGTATATATATATATATCCATTATTACTTTGAGTGTAAATGGAATAAATGCTCCAATCAAAAGACACTGGATGACAGAACATATGAAAACACAAGACCTATCCATATGCTGCCTAAAGAAACTCATTTCAAACCTAAAGACATCTGTAGATTGAAAGTGAGGGAATGGACAAACATTTATCATGAAAATGGATGTCAAAAGAAAGCCAGGATAGCAATACTTATTTTGGACAAAATAGACTTTATAACAAAGTCTGTAAAAAGAGACACAGAAAGACACTATATAATAATAAAGGGGACAATTCAACAAAAAGATTATGACAATTGTAAATATTAATGCACCAATAATGGAAGCACCCAAATACATAAAATAGTTAATAACAAACAGAAAGGAACTAATTGATAGAAATACAATAATAGTAGGGGACTTTAACACCCCTCTTACATCAATGGACAGATTATCTAGGGGCACCTGAGTGGCTCAGTCAGTTAAGCTTCTGACTTTGGCTCAGGTCAAGGTCTCATGATTTGGTGGGACCAAGCCCCACTTCGGGCTCTGCACTGATAGAGCCTGCTTAGGATTCTCATTCTCTCTCTCTGCCCTACCCCCCCCCCATACACACACACACACACACACACACACACACACACTTTCAAAATAAATAAATAAACTTTAAAAAAAATAGATAATCTAAACAGAAAATCAGCAGGGAAACAACAGCTTTGAATGATACACTGGACCAAATGGACTTAACAGATATATTCAAAATATTCCACCCTAAAACAGCCAAATACACATTCTTTTCAAGTGCCTATGGAACATTCTCCAGAATAAATCACATATTAGGCCACAAAACAAGCCTCAACAAATTCAAAAGAACAAAGTCATACCAGGCATCTTTTCTGACAACAACCCTGTGAAACTAGAAGACAACCACAAGAAAAAATCTGGGAGGACTACAAATACATGCAGGTTAAATAACATGCTACTAAACAATGAATGGGTCAATCAAGAAATCAAAGAAGAAATTAAAAAGTACATGGGAAAAAAAAACTGAAAATACAACGGTTCAAAATCTTTGGGACACAGCTAAAGCAGTTCTAGGAAGTTTATACCAATAATGGCCTACCTCAAAAGCAAGAAAAATTTCAAATCAACCACCTTACCTTATACCTAAAAGAGCTAGTAAAAGAACAACAAACAAAACCCAAACCAGCAGAAGGCAGGAAATAATAAAGATTTGAGCAGAAATAAATGGTATAGAAACCAAAGAAACAATAGAACATATCAAGGAAACCAGGAGATGGTTCTTTGAGGATATCAACAAAATTGATAAACTTCTATATAGACTCATTAAAAAAAAAGGATAGAGAGGATTCAAATAAACAAATCACAAATTGAAGAGGAGAAATAACAACCAACACCACAGAAATACAACAACTGTAAGAGAATATTATGAAAAAACATAAGCCAACAAAGTGGACAAACTAGAAGAAATGCATACATACCCAGAAACATAACATACCAAAAGTAAAATAGGAGAAAAACAGAAAATTTGAACAGGCCAATTACCAGCAAAGAGATTGAATCAATAATCAAAAAACTCCCAAGAACCCAAAGTTCAGGACCAGGTGGCTTCATCGGTGAATTCTACCAAACATTTAAAGAATTAAAACTGATTCTTCTCACACTATTCCAAAAAACAGAAGAAGGAAAACTTCCAAATTCATTCCATGAGACCGGTATTACTGTGACATCAAAATGACATAAAGACACCACAAAACAACAGAACTACAGGCCAATATCTCTGATGAATATAGATGCAAAAGCCCTCAACAAAATACTATCAAGCCAAATCCAACAATACATTAAAAAAATCACTCACCACAGTCAAGTGGGATTTATTCCCAGCATGCAAGGGTGGTTCAATATTTGGAAATCAATCAATATAATACATCTCATCTATAAGAGAAAGGATGAAAACCATATGATGATTTCAATAGATGCAGAAAACGCATTTGACAAAGTACAACATCAATTCATGATAAAAGCCCTCAGCAAAGTAGGTTTAGAAGGAACATACCTCAACATTTTAAAGGCCGTATCAAAACCCACAGTGAACATCACACTCAGAGGGGGAAAAACTGAGAACTTTCTTGCTAAGGTCAGGAACAGGAAAAAGATGTCTACTCTCACCACTTTCTTTTTAGGTTTATTTTATTTATTTTGATAGAGACAGAGACAGCATGAGTGGGGGAAGGTTAGAGAGAGAGGAGAGAATCCCAAGCAGACTCTGTGGTGCCAGCACAGAGCCTGACTTGGGGCTTAAACTCACTAAACTGTGAGATCCTGACCTGAGCCAAAGCCAGGAGTCAGACACAAAGCCGACTGAACTACCCAGACATCCCAATTCTCACCACTTTTATTCTACATACTATCAGAAGTCCTAGTCACAGCAATCAGACAATAAAAAGGAATAAAAGGCATCCAAATTGGTAAGGAAGAAATAAAATTTTAACTAGGTAGAGATACCATGATATAGATATATAGAAAACCTTAAAGACTCCCCTGAAAACTACTGGAACTGATAAATGAAATCCTGAAAGTCACAGGATACAAAATCAATGTACAGAAATCTACTGCATTTCTACATATTTATAATGAAGCAGCAGAAGACAAATTAAGAAAACAATCCCATTTACAATTGCACCAAAAATAAGAAAGTTAGGAATAAACCTAACCAAAGAGGTGGTGGGAAAAAAAAACCAGTACTCTGAAAACTATAAAAACATGAATGAAAGAATTTGAAGATGACACAAAGAAATGGGAAGACATTCCATGTTCATGGATTTGAAAAACAAATATTGTTAAAATGCCTGTACTAACCAAAGCAATACATACATTTAATACAATTCCTATCAAAATACCAGCAGTATTTTTCATAGAGCTAGAAAAAAAATCCTAAAATTCATTTGGAACTACAAAAGACCCGAAATAGCCAAAGCAATCTTGAAAAAGGAAAGCAAAGCTGGAGGCATCACAATTTTGGACTTCAAGTTATACTACAGAGGTGTAGTAATCAAAACAGTGTGATATTAGCACAAGAAAAAAAAAAGGACACATAAATCAGTAGAACAGAATAGAAAGCCCAGAAATAAACTCACAACTGTATGGCCAATTAATATTTGTTGAAGCATAGAAGAATATCCAATGGAAAAAAGACTGTCTCTTCAAAAAACTGTGTTGGAGAAACTGGTCAGCTACATACAAAAGAATGAATTGGACCACTTTATTATACTATGCACAAAAATAAACTCAAAATGGATTAAAGACCTAAATATGATACCTGAAACCTTAAAAATCCTAGAAAGGAATATAGGAGGTAATGTCTCTGACATAGGCTGTAGTAATATTTTTCTAGATACTTCTCCTAAGGTAAGGTAAATATAAGCAAAATTAAAATATTGAGACTATATCAAAATAAAAAGCTTCTACACAGCAAAGGAAACAGTCAGCAAAACTAAAAGGCAACCCACTGAATGGGAGAAAATATTTTCAAATGACATATCCAATAAAGGGTTAGTACCCAAAATATGTAAAGAACTTATAAAACTCCAAATCCCAAAATTTAATAATCCAATCAAAAAATGAGCAGAAGACATGAACAGACATTTCTCCAAAAAAGACATCCAGGTGGCCAACAGACACATGAAAAGATGTTCATCATCACTTACCTTCAGGGAAATGCAAATCACAGCTACAGTGAGATATCACCTCACCTCCATTAGCTAAAATCAACAACACAAGAAACAACAGGTGTCGGTGAGGATGTGGAGAAAAAGGAACCCTCATGTGTGTTGGTGGGAATGCAAAATGGTGCAGCCACTGTGGAAAACAGTATGGAATTTCCTCAAAAAGTTAAAAATAGAACTACCTCACAATGCAGCAATTTACTCCCAAAATACAAAAACAGTTATTCAAAGAAATACATGCACCTCTATGTTTATAGCACCACTATTTACAATAGCCAAATTATGGAAGCAGCCCAAGTGTCTATTAACAGATGAATAAATAAAGATGTGAGATATATATATATATATACATATATATATATATATGATATGGAATATTAGGCCATAATAAGGAATAAAATCTTCCATTAGACAGTATTATTCTAAGTGAAATAAATCCATCAGAGAAAGATAATTACCATATAATTTCACTCGTGTGTAATTTAAGAAATAAAATAAAGGAAGAAAGGGGGAAAAAAGAGAGTGAGAGACAAACCAAGAAAGACTCTTAACTATAGAGAGCAAACTGATGGTTACCAGAGAGCAGGTTGAGGGAATGGGTTAAATAGGTGATGGAGATTAAGGAGTACACACTTGTGATGAGCACTGAGTGTAGTATGGAATTGTTGAATCACTGTATTGTGCATCTGAAACTAATATAACACTATATGATAACTATACTGAAATTTTAAAAAGTTTTTTTAAGTTAAATAAAAAATAAATAAATGCTATTTTTTAAATGGTGGGGGAATGAAGGTTTAGATGTATATGTATTAAAATTAACCAATAACAGTGATTATCTCTGGGTAAATAAGATTATAGATTAAAAATTGGAGGGTGCTTGTTTGTATTTTCTACTTTATCTTCTAAGAAAATACAGATTATCTGAAATTTTTAACTTTAAACATATACATATACATTTTGTCCCAGATGATCACTTTTTAAAATCATAATTATTATGCGTCTTCCTAGCAAAGAGAATTAAATTGACTTCAATTTTTCTCTCAAGAAGTTAAAAACAAACAAACAAAACCCTCAAGATATCAATGTCATAATTCAGAGACCCAACCAGCTCCCTATCCTGTTTTATAATTTACACAAAGATTAGCTTTAAGTTGGTTAGTATTTAAAGTCCTGAAAATAGTATCCCAAGTGTAGACAATTTGTTCTGTTAAACATGTGACTACACAATTTCATGGAATTAAATATGTGACACTCACCCTTAGTACTTCAATTTTTTTTAATAAAGAGTTTGGATCTATTCATAAAGCTCATAAAACTGAAAATAAAAGAAATTGCTTTCTTAAAATCAGCTAAATTCACTTGTCTAAGAATCTGTTTACCCAATGCATGGTTTCTGGTCTGCTTCACCCATTTTTCTGTTTTTGGCATCAGCAGAATTCTTTCTTGTGTACCACATAATTACAACTATTGCTAGCCAGCCAATACATATTATTTATGCCAAGTGAAAATAGATACCCTGGTTTTGTGTCATAAATGTAACAAGGTTTTTTGTTACATTTAAGAAATTTTACCCCAAATTTTCATCTTTTATTTTGTCAGGATGATACTGTTGTTAACCACAAATTTTTAGGTTATAAAACTTGAGACATTATGTACATTTGAAATTTGTTTTCTATTTGCCTTATAATGGTGAAATTAATATATTTATAAGTATGCCCCTACTTTAAGACAACCTTTCACTTGGAAATTAAAATTGGAGGAGCTGGTTATTCTAATTCAAAAGAGATGCCCACATATCATGAACTTCTTGACAGAGAGAGAGGGTTAGTAGGTCACAAAATTAGAAAAGGGAAAAAACACTTTAAACCTTAAGTTTTAAATGTCTGTAGACAAGTAAAGTTATCTGAAACTATGTCTATGAAAAGGCAATACTGCACGTATTCCATTTAGTAAAAAAATAATATATAGCATAAATTTTAGGAACATATATGATAGGAAATCAACATTCATCTGTAGTGGAAATTTGTCCTTCATTTATTAACACATTGATCAAATTCAGTGGCTGCCTTGTTCCATACATCATACAAAATAAATGTATTAAATTATTTAAAGTTCTTTAAATGGTGGTATTAGTGATACCCATGCTTTTTTAGTTCTTAGGCAAAGCTAACACTGGAGTTAGGAGACTGGGGAGCACGGATGGGCCCAGGAGCCAACAGAGTCTACTGTTCCGACATGAGTCATCTTTTGTTTTGATTTGTTTTCCATATCAAATGTCAGAAGAGTATCTCCAAATGTATGGTCTAGTGAGAATCGTGGAATTTTTACTGTGCATATGGAATGCTCATACTCAAAAAACTCTCCCACTTTCAAATCGTCCAATCTATCTGCAATTTGGCAGCGAGAACTTATACTCACTGCAAGGAAAAACTTGAAATCACTGAAATAAAAAAGATGTTATTGATATACCACATTTTCTTTATCCATTCATCCATCGATGGAGTATTACTCGTCAATCAAAAAGAATGAAATCTTGCCATTTGCAACTACGTGGATGGAACTGGAGGGTATTATGCTAAGTGAAATTAGTCAGAGAAAGACAAAAATCATATGACTTCACTCATATGAAGACTTTAAGAGACAAAACAGATGAACATAAGGGAAGGGAAACAAAAATAATATAAAAACAGGGAAGGGGACAAAACAGAAGAGACTCATAAATATGGCGAACAGAGGGTTGCTGGAGGGGTTGTGGGAGGGGGGATGGGCTAAATGGGTAAGGGGCATTAAGGAATCTACTCCTGAAATCATTGTTTCACTATATGCTAACCAATTTAGATGTAAATTTTAAAAAAGAAAAAAGAAAATTAAAAAAAATAACGTAAAAAAAAAAAAGATGTTACTGAGTTTGAAAATGATGAGTTAAAATCTGAGTGATCACTAAAACGGCAATGTCTAGTTCTTGATTAAATGTTATGTGCTTAAGGTCGTTTTAGTGTAATTAATAGAAAATAGTTATTGATAGCTTACAATGTGTCACTCACTATTGTATGTGCTTTATATTTATTACCTGATTTATTTATTGCTCGCAGCAATTTTTTGAAATAGATTCGTATATTATGATCCTCTTATAAATGAGAAAGAAGAAGCAATTTAAGCAACCATACACATCAAAGTTGACCCACTATATAGTGCAGTCAATAATTAGTGTGAGTGCTCTGTGTTTCCAATCCATGTATGCTTTAAGGTTAACTATATATTTTTAACTTGATTCAAGGTTTTTTTCTGCAACTTTAACAGATTTTCTCTGCCAGTTTTTCAATTGATGAGTTTCTATATACAGGCATATCTTATGTATACCTCTCACATAGTTTGAAAACTTTACTTCTAAGCAAGTGCAAATATAGCTATTTTCAGGACTGATTTGAGATGAATTTTTTTCCATAAGCTACTTTTTGAGCACATCGTGGATTCTCAAACTAGAATAAAAGTATTAAAGTTTAAACACATTTGGGTAACAGAAGCTAGAAGTATGCATAACAGAGAATGACTTAGCTTTTCCTCTTTGTACACCTCAGAAAACATCTGAAAAGATTTAACCTCCAAAAATTCTCACCTTTGGGCTGAAACCAAGTAGAAAGAACTTCAGTTCCAAAGGAAGCATTCTTTTCTTAAATTTCTGAGTGAATTAGACGAGGCAATTACCTGGAATTTGGATGCATACAAAGCTACATTTTGTGCCCACACGTGCTCTAGTGTCTACTTCCTGTTCAGTCAGCAATGATAGTTATTATTCTATAAAATAAGTGTTTGCTTCCCAGAGTATACATCCTGAGACCACCTCAGACTCTTCGGTGGACTTCGTTTCTTACAGCAAAGAGGAATACAGCGTCTTTTTTCTTTTGGTGCAGGACTTAAGGGGTGGTGGAAATAAGATAGCGGAATATTTCCCCACCTTCTAACCCAGCCCGATATCTAGTGGCAACTTTATTATGACCTCCATGGAGAGCAATTGATTTTCTGTCAATAATATATTTGGTAATTCCTTGGTTTTAAAAATCTCACCAGTTTAATAGTTTTTGGCTGTCGGGGAGGAAGAAGGAGAAATACTACAACATAAACCATCAAATGAACACGTTGATTGTGAGGCATGACTGGATATCACATACATTAAATTCTGAAAAAAAAAATTGAAAAAAGATGTCTTAGAATTGAAGAGATTTGATTATTTGTTGACTTGAATTAAAATAAAATAAAAACCCTCCAAAGAAGAAGTAGAACTAGAATATATAAAGCCCCATTTTATTTCTCTTAAGTTATATCAAAGATGGCAGCCATTGCTGCCACAACTTTTTCCAAGAGAATCTACTTCCACTCCCAGTCACTACTGCACCTCTTATCAAAAGTCATTGGATGATAGATGGGCATTTGACACAACCTGGGCCAATCAGATTTTTGCATCCAGTGAATTTGAAATTGGGACACTGAAAGACTAGGTTAATTAACTGGGGAAACCAAGTTTCAAAGGACATTAAAATCTGAGTCAGTGTCCAGCTCATGGCCAGAGTGATCAACTACCTATAAGTCAAAATTCTGGGAGAGCAGAGATAACCAGTGTGCAAAGTACAAAAATGCAGACCATGCTGCCTTTGAAAAGGTTTTCACTTTTGTTGCCTGTATGACTCAGTTGTTTTTAATTTGCTGCCTTTTGACAGTTTTAGCCCTAAAATAGTCTTTTTTCTAAAATGACTCTTTAACAAATGGTGCTGGGAGAACTGGACAGCAACCTGCAGAAGAATGAAACTAGACCACTTTCTTACACCATTCACAAAAATAAACTCAAAGTGGATGAAGGGCCTGAATGTGAGACAGGAAACAATCAAAACCCAGAGGAGAAAGCAGGAAAAAATCTGTCTGACCTCAGCCACAGCAATTTCTTACTTGACACATCTCCAAAAGCAAGGGAATTAAAAGCAAAAATGAACTATTGGGACCTCATCAAGATAAAAAGCTTCTGCACTGCAAAGGAAACAATCAACAAAACTAAAAGGCAACTGACGGAATGGGAAAAGATATTTGCAAATGACATATCAGACAAAAGGCTGTATCCAAAATCTATAAAGAACTCACCAAACTCCACACCCGAAAAACAATCCAGTGAAGAAATGGACAGAAGACATGAATAGACACTTCTCTAAAGAAAACATCCAGATGGCCAACAGGCACATGAAAAGATGCTCAAGGTCACTCCTCATCAGGGAAATACAAATCAAAACCACACTGAGATATCACCTCACGTCGGTCAGAGTGGCTAAAATGAACAAATCAGGAGACTATAGATGCTGGCGAGGATGTGGAGAAACAGGAACCCTCTTGCACTGTTAGTGGGAATGCAAACTGGTGCAGCCTCTCTGGAAAACAGTGTGGACGTTCCTCAAAAAATTAAAAATAGATCTACCCTATGACCCAGCAACAGCACTGCTAGGAATTTACCCAAGGGATACAGGAGTGCTGATGCTTAGGGGCACTTGTACCCCAATGTTTATAGCAGCACTTTCAACAATAGCCAAATGATGGAAAGATCCTAAATGTCCATCAACTGATGAGTGGATAAAGAAATTGTGGTTTATATACACAATGGAATACTACGTGGCAATAAGAAAGAATAAAATATGGCCCATTGTAGCAACGTGGATGGAACTGGAGAGTGTTATGCTAAGTGAAATAAGTCATACAGAGAAAGACAGATACCATATGTTTTCAGTCTTATGTGGATCCTGAGAAACTTGACAGAAGACCTGGGGGAGGGGAAGGGGGAAAAAAGTTGGGGAGGGGAAGGGGGAAAAATAGGGAGGGAGGCAAACCATAAGAGACTCTTAAAGACTGAGAATAAACTGAGGGTTGATGGGGGGTGGGAGGGAGCGGAGGATGGGTGTTGGGCATTGAGGAGGGCACCTGTTAGGATGAGCACTGGGTGTTGTATGGAAACCAATTTGATGATAAATTTCATATTACGAAAAATAAAATAACTTGACTGGACTTAAAAAAAAACAGTACCTTTTTCATTCTCAAGCCATTATTTGTTTCCTTCCTGGCAGCCACAATGTAATATTCATGCATAAAGATGATATCCTCTACAATATTACCCAGCAAGATCCAAACAACCAAGCCAAGTTTAATGACTTGCCGAAGGTTTTGTCATCTAGACCAGAACTTGATACTAAGCCATGTTTCTTTACCACCTAACGAAGTGAAATCTGGTCCAAATCTGGTCCTTTTCTGCTTGCATCTGACCAAAATCTGCATTCACTTGGAAGTAAATATTAACTGTTCCCAAATTATCTTCCAAAACTTTTTTGGTACACATTTCTTGCAGAAATAATATTTTAATGGTGGACAAATTTCAAGATTAGGCCCTATTTCAAGATTTCAACTAATTTCAAGATTCGTTACCTATTGTGAGTCTGAAATCCATTTTGTTTATTAAGAAAATACAATACAATACTGTAGTAGTGGTAATTATTAAACAAAACAGTAAATTGAGTAATAATTCTTTTTATGTATTTGAATGCTTGGTTGGAGGAAGAACAGATTTTATTGGAAGCTTTATGCTGATTTTTAAAAGTAGGTCTGGGCTTTTTGAAAGGCTTTTTAGAGTTTCAGGAAACCAACTGTTCTCCATTATGCTTAATTACAACTCTGAAGTTAACATTGCCAGAAAACAAACAGACAAACAAACAACTGAACCAAAATGCCCCAAACTGTTATCAGTGGTTGTCTCTTGTAGGTGAGGTTATATGAAACTCTCTTTTCCTCAATACATTTTTATACTCTTCAAACTTTTAAAGCCACCAAGCATTACTTTTACAATCTGAGTAAAAGTGATAAAAATACAAAAATCTTTGAAACTTCCTTTTCCTGGATACTGTTGTTTTATCACAGTCTCCTGTACTTATTGTTTATGATCCAAATCATTTTAAAATTCATGAATAAAAGAAAAGAGTATGCTTTATTGTACAGAGGTGGAGAGAAAAAAAAAGAGCATTAAAGAGCATTTTAACTATGTGAAAGGGTTATCTGAGATGGAAACATCTGAGTTGTAGTTTGGCTGGGGTACCATCATCAGCAGAAAGGAAGGAGGTACTAGTTAAAAAAGAAAGTTTCTCTGCCTGTAAAAGCCTAGAATGCTTTTCTAGAACAGAGGAGTTAAATGAGATTGACCTTCAGGAAGACAAGAGGTAGAATCAGTGTACACAAGACTGGTATTGGCACAAGTGGGAATTTAGAACCAGAGGAAAGCTTATGTAGACAATAGGATCAGCTTTAACTGAAGATGGAAGTAGGAGAGAACGTGGATATGATGACATTCCTCTGCACCTCTCCACCAACACACCTCATGAAATTACTTCACATAACTTATTTCAATATAAAAAGGGTCATTACAGTCTGAAAAAAAATTGAAGTAAAGAATAAAAACACTGTTGGGGGAGTAACAACTTAAAAGCACACAAATACCACTAATTACTATTAAAAGCTATAAATATATATAGAATAAATTTGCTATACTGGTGAAAAATTATAATATTGCACTCGATGAAGGAGAAGGGTGGCTACCACAAGAAAATAGTAAAAGTAGCTACCATTTTTTTTCAATATTGGTTGTGTATGACATCAAGAAATGAAAAGACTTTATGTGCATTATTACATTTAATTTACTCAAAAGCCCTATGTGTGATAATGCGAACTATGCCATAGTGCAAACTACAGTCCAAGATTCCCCAAATCAGGGCACCAGAGTGGCTCAGTCCATTAACCTTCCCACTCTTCTGATTTTTTTTTAATTTTTTTTCAACGTTTATTTATTTTTGGGACAGAGAGAGACAGAGCATGAACGGGGGAGGGGCAGAGAGAGAGGGAGACACAGAATCGGAAACAGGCTCCAGGCTCTGAGCCATCAGCCCAGAGCCTGATGCGGGGCTCGAACTCACGGACCGCGAGATCGTGACCTGGCTGAAGTCGGACGCTTAACCGACTGCGCCACCCAGGCGCCCCTCAACTCTTCTGATTTTGACTCAGGTCAAGATCCCATGATCTGTGGGATCGAGCCCCACATTGGGCTCTGTGCTGACATCTGGTTGAGAGTCTCTTGCTCCCTCTCTCTCTGCCCCTCACCTCCCCCAAAATAAAAATAAATAAACTTAAAAAAAATTCCCAAAATTACATGGCTAAAATGGCAGTACCAAGGCTGAAAAAAGAGCATCACTGAACAAGAGACCCTGAGGGCACTATTCAGATATATCCCAATTTGATGTGAGGATGATCAGAATATCATTCAAATAGGAGAAAGCAAAAATTGTGGGGAAGGGAGGATGCAATATCAATTGTAGTGAGAGAGCTAAAAATGAGGTGGGACAATTTCATAGCCTTCAGGAGGGAAAAAGATGGCCATTCTGTCTCATTCAGGCCACTTGAACCCAACTCTACACTTAAATAAGTGCAACTCTGGCTCATCCCCACAAGTGTAGGGAGAGAACACAGGATAACAGTTATCTCTTCTGTGACCAAGAAGGCAAGAATCATACAAAGGGATAACTAAATTCACTATTTTTTTTATTATTAAACAAAATCTTTATTAATCTATTTCTCTGGATACCATATTGGTTTTTCTTTTTTTCTTCATAACCATACTGGTAGAAACAGAGGTCCATATTTGTTGCCTTTCTTTCCTCACCATACATTTATTCATCTACCAAATGCAATCTGCCTTCAGTGTCCTCCAATGCCACCAAATCTGCTTGTGTCCAGGTCAACATCGACTCCAAATTTTAAAAATCAAATGGAAACCTCTAAACAGTATCTTACCTAACCTTTCTGACACAAGAACAACTGCATCCTTTTGTTTTTTGTTTTTGTTTTTGTTTGTTTTTTCAACAAGAACATTTTTTACTTGAAGCATACTTAAGTTGGTCTGCTTGTGAAATGAGACCTGACACCATCTCCACCAGAATTGAGGCCCCACAGAACTCTCTGTTTGGAAGACACAGTGTGGACAGGGGCCTAGGTGATCTGGGGGAGGGGACCACCACACTGGAGCGGAGGTAAGCTTGACTGAGAAGGGCAGTCCTACCAGAGCACAGGGGAATGGGGCTGGGTATAAAGAAGTTAAGCAGCCAGTATCATGCTGAGCTGCTTCCTTCAGGTGGCTCTGTGTTTATGCTGAGGTATGGGGGAGGGAAATGATGCTAGCCAGCTCTCTTGTTCCAAGAGAGACATCTCTGTGAACATTGCTTCCCAGCGACTCTCTCCAAGATGAGTGAATAATTTCCTCACTATGTACCCCAGGTGTTCTGCAGATCACTGTTGCCACTCTGCCCCCAGGTTGTTTGCTTGCCTTCTCTCCAGAAGCAGGGCAGTGCCCTCTGGGCTCTATCCTAGCCAAGCCACTGACCTTTATACTCCAGGCTTTAAGCCCTGCTAGTTGCAAAAACTTACAAAAACAAGCCCATCTCATTTTCCAAGCCAATGACTGTGGGGAAATGTTCTCTTTGTGTGTTCTCCTGGGTGCTCCTCTCTCTAGCTCTTCTCCACAACCACAGCCCCCTCTTCTCAACAGCACCTACAACCCATCTCTCCCCTAAACCACATCTCTGCACTTTCTACCTTCTTTGATGTGGCCTCTTCTCTCCCTTTAGCTGCAGAGTTTGTTCTGTCAGTCTTCAGGCTGATTTCTGAGGTATATAGGATTAATCTGATAGTTATCTAGTTGTGTTTATGGGATGAGATGAGCCTAGCACCCTCTTACTCTGCTGCCATCATTGATGCCTCTAAATTCACTATCTTATCATAACTCTCACAGACATTTAAGAAGAAAGAGAAAGAAAGAAAGAAAGAAAGAGGAAAGAGAAAGATGTCCAGTCAGAAAAATCAAACCACACTAATACTGATTGCCCTAGTCCATGATCAGTGTCTCTATCCTCCATTTTCCTTCTTGTTCTGTGAAGTAAGTTACCAAGGGGCACTTTTTCACAGGGCGCAGCTCTCATCACTCTTGGTCCTTCCAGCTCTAAACATGCCAATTCTGGGACCCCCAACACACTGTAATTTGTAAATAATTTGTGGGAAGTGATGAACACATAGATGTGCTCTGTAGGCTCATTCAGACCACTGCTCCCCAAAACCATGTGATGGGGACTAAATAACCTAATACCTGAGGCCCATTTCTTCATCAGTGGAATGAAGACATTGGGTTCAGTGATCTCTAAGATACATTAAAAAAAATAAATGTAAAATAATTGAATAGCTTCTTTATTCACTCACTGTGTATCTCTTGATTGGGACATTCAGTCCATTTACACTTAAAGTAATTATTGATATGTATGTACTGATTGCCATTTTATTACTTGTTTTCTGATTTTTTTCTAGTTCTTTTCCTCTCTTTTTCTCTTATTCACTTCCTTGTGGTTTGATGCTTTTCTTTAGTGCTATGCTTAAATTCCTTTATTTTTTTGTGTGTTATAGTTTTTTGATTTGTGGTTACCATTACCATGTTAATATATAACAACATATGCATATAGCAGTCTATATTAAGTTGATGATTGCTTAAGTTTGAATATATTCTAAAAGCACTAATACATTAGTGATTAATCTATTACTATATATTTGCTTTTACCTGCAAAAATTTTCCCTTTCATAATTTTCTTCTAGTTATGGTTTTTTCTTTCCATCCAAAGAATTCCTTTTAACATTTCTTGTAAGAGTGGTTTAATGGGGGATGAACTCCTTTAGTTTTGTTTGTTTGGGAAACAGTTTATCTCTCCTATTCTGAAAGGTATCCTTGCTAGATAAAGTATTCTTGGCTTCAGATTTTTTCCTTTCAGCATTTTGAATATATCATACCACTCCCTTCTGGCCTGTAATGTTTCTGCTGAAGAATTCAACTGATAGCCTTATGGGGTTTCCCTTATATGTAACTGTTTTCTTTTCTCCTACTGCTTTTAAAATTCTCTATCACTACTTTTTACTATTTTGATTATTATGTGCCTTGGTATTGACCTCCTTGGGTTAGTTTTGTTAGGGGCTCTCTGTGATTCCTGGATTTAGATATCTATTTCCTTCCCCAGATTAAGGATATTTTCAGCTATTATTTTTCAATTAAGTTTTCTGCCCCCTTTTCTCTCTATTCTCCTTCTGGAATCCTTATAATGCAAGTGCTATTACTTTTGATGATGTTGCTGATTTCCCTTAACCTAGTCTCAATTTTTACTATTCTTTTTGCTTTTTGCTGTTCAGCTTAATTGCTTTCCATTAGCCTACCAGATCACTGGTTAATTTTTCTTCATTCTCCAATCTGCTATTGATTTCCTCTAGTGTATTTTTTGTTTCAGTTATTGAATTATTCATCTCTGACTGGTTCTTTTCTATATTTTCTATCTCTTTGTTGAAGGTCTCACTGAGATCGTCCACTCTTTTCTGAAGTCCAGTATCCTTATGACCATTACTTTGAATTCTTTATCACACATATTGCTTACCTCTATTTCCCTTAGCTTTTTTGCTGTGACTTTGTCTTGTTCTTTCATTTGGGACATATTCCTCTCTCTCCTCATTTTGTCTGTGTTTGTTACTATGTATTAGGAAGGTCAGCTACATTTCCTGATGTCAAAAGTAGTGACCTAATGAAGTGGTCCTGTGGTACCCTATAGCACAATGCCCCCTGTTCACCAGAGCCAGTTGCTTAAGGCATGTCTTCTATGTGGATTTCATGCACCTTAACACAGGCACCCTACTGTGCATTAGGTTTGCCTTCAGTTCAGTTATCTGCAATGGCCTACTTTGTCTGCTGTGGGCATGCTGAGCAGGGTTTGGTCCCTGCACTGTTAAGGGGAAGATTTGAGGCCAACATGGGCTCATAGTTGGATAATGTCATCCATCAGTCTACCTTTCTGTACTCTGTCTGCTGAAGTTGTGTGCACACCAAACTGCAGGGCACTCTCCCTGAATTGCCCCCTGAACAGTTTTCATTTGTTGGCAGAGCCTGCAGCTAGACCAGGTATCTGCTCTCAGTCCATCTACTGGGACTGCAGTTACACCAAACTGCAGGGCATTCTCCCTGTGCTTCCAGCTAAAAGGCTCATGTTCATTGGTGTGTGTGGTTATCTCCTCTTCTCCTTAAGGTGAGCATCACTTTGGAGTGGTGCCAGTCCCTGCCAGGGCTGCTTACAAGGTGTGCCAAAGCAGGGACCACCTTGACAGGACACATGCTGAGTCACACAAGTTGGATGGGGTGGGTCCCCAGGGGAACATGGGGTGAATTACGTGGTGTTAGCAAGATAGGTGGGAGAGTGTTCGTGCTAATTCCCAAAAGTGTTCAGCTATCTAGATGAAGGAGGGGAAAAGAAGGCATCCACCAGCACTTTTATTCTTAAGAAGTCTTACAAAAATCCCTGCCCATCCAGCACACGTTCTGAGATTAGTAAATAAATCTCCTTCACTTATACCTTAGATGCTTTTCAGGTTGCTCATTCTATGCTGTGTCTCAGGCAGATTATGCTGGCTCTTTAAAGGCAGAGACTCAATTTCCTATAGTTCTCCCAGAAATAAGTGCACTGATTTTTAAATTATCCAGAGTTAAACACCCTACCCCCACCTGATTTTAAAAACACACAAAGTTAAACCCTAGTTAACTCCTAAATTATATGGAGACTTGTCTTCTCCGTGTGGGTTCCCCATGCCTGAAGTGCCTGATGTGGGGTCTGCTCCTTTTGCTTCTCTGTGCTTGTGGTGTTCCTCCTGTTTATGGTTAGTCTCACCAGGAGTTTGGTTCCTGACCATGTTGCTGCCCTTCTTAGCCTTCTCAATGTGGTCTCCTCTCTACAATTATATGTGGAAGGTCTCTTCTGCCAGGCTTTGGGTCACTTTCAGGGTTAGTTATACAAGTGTAGCTGCTATCTCAATGTGCTCAAGGGACAAGGTGAGCTCAGGATCCTCCTACTCCACCATCTTGACCAGAGTCCTTGTATATGCTGCTTACAGGGGACTCAGTTAAGAGCTAAAGACACATGCAGATTGAAAGTGAAAGGATGGAAAAATATGTACCATGCAAATGGAAGTGAAAATAAAGCTGGATAGCAGTACTCATATTGGTCAAAATAGACTTTAAAACAAAGACTGTAGCAAAAGACAAAGAAGTACACTGTGTAATGATAAAGGGAACAGTCCAACAAGAGGATGTAACAATTGTAAATATCTATTCACTCAACATGAGAGCACCTAAAGACATAAAAAATATTAACAGAAATAAAAGGTGAAATTGACAAAAATACAGTAATAATAGTGGACTTAAACACCCCACTTACATCAATGGATACATCATCCAGACAGGAAATCAACAAGGAAACAGCAGCTTTAAACAACACATTAGACCAGATGAACTTGACAAATATATAAAGAACATTCCATCCAAAAACTAATACATATTCTTTTCAAGAGCATATAGAATATTCTCCAGGATAGATCACATTTTAGGCCACAAAAAAGTCTCAATAAATTCAAGATGACTAAAATCATATCATGCATCTTTTCCTACCACAACAGTATGAAACTAAAAGTCAATTACAGGGAAAATAATTTGGAAAGAACACAAATACATGATGGCTAAATAACATGCTATGAAACAATGAACGGATTAACCAAAAAATCAAAGAGAAAATCAAACAATACATGGAAACAAATGAAAATGAAAACACACTGGCTCAAAATTTGGGAGATGGAGCAAAGCAGGTTTAAGAGGGAAGTTCATAGCAATACAGGCCTATCTCATGAAACAAGAAAAAACATCAAATAAACAACCTAAACTTATACCTAAAGATGCTTAAGAAAATAAAGCCTAAATCCAGTAGAAGGAAGATTAGATTAAAGGTTATAGCATAAGGATATGAAATAGAGACTATAAAACAATTAAAAAGATCAGTGAAACCAGAAACTGGTTTCTTGAAAAGAGAAACAAAATTGATAAACCTTTAGCTAGAGTCATGAAGAAAAAAGGAAAGGACTGAAATAAAATTGGAAATAAAGGAAGAGAACTAACAACCAACCCACAGAAATACAAAGAGATCATAAAAATTACATGCCAACAAGTTGGACAACCTAGAAGAAATGGACAAATTCCTAGAAACATATAATCATCCTAAACTGAATCAGGAAGAAATAGAAAATTTGAACAGATTGATAACCAGCAAAGAAATCGAATAAGTAATCAAAAAACTCCCAAAAAACAAAAGTCCAGGACAAGATGGCTTCACAGACAAATTTACAAACATTTAAAGAGGAATTAATACTTATTCTTCTCAAACTACTCCATAAAATAGAACAAGAAGGAAACTTTCCAAATTCATTCTACAAGACCAGGATAGCCCTATTACCAAAACCAGAAAAAGACACCAGAGAAAAATAAAACTATAATATTTCTGATGAACATAGATGCAAAAAACCTCAATAAAATATTAGTAAATAAATTCAACTATACATTTTTAAAAAATCATTCACCACAATCAAGTGGAATTTATTCCTGGAATATGATACATCACATTAATTAAAAAATTAATTAATTTAAAAAAGGATAAAAACCACATGGTCATTTCAAAAGGTACAAAAAAAGGCATTTGGCAAAGTACATCTATTCATGATGAAAAGTCCACAAAGTAGGCTTAGAGGGAACACACCTTAACAGAATAAAGGCCGTATAAAAACCCTATGGCTAATATCATAGTCAATGGTGAAAACTGAGAGCCTTTACCTTAATATCAGGAACAAGACAAGGATATCCACTCTTACCACTTTATTCAACATGGTACTAGAAACCCTAGCTGCAGCAATCAGACAAGAAAAAGGCATCCAAATTGGTAAAGAAAAAGTAAAACTTTCACTATGCAGATGACATGATACTATATAGAGAAAAGCTTAAAGGCTCCCCCCAAATACTACAAGAACTGATAAATGAATTCCAGAAAGTTACAGATACAAAATTAATATACATAAGTCTATTGAATTTCCATACACTAATAATGAAGCAGCAGAAAGAGAAATTAAGAAAACAATCACATTTACAATTGCATCAAAAATAATAAAATACCGAGATTTAAACTTTACCAAGGAGGTAAGAGATCTATATGCTAAAAACTATGAAAAATGATGAAAGAAATTGAGAATGAAACAAATAAAAAATATTTTATGTTCATGAATTAGAAAAACGAATATTCTTAAAATGTCTGTGTGACGAAAAGTAATCCACAAATTCAATGCAATCCCCATCAGAATACAAAGAGCAACTTTCACAGAACTAGAACAAATAATCCTAAAATTTGTATGGAACCACAAAAGACACCAAATAGCCAAAGCAATCTTGTGAAAAAAGAACAAAGCTGGAGGTATCACAATCCCAAATTTCAGGATATACTACAAAAGTACAGTAATGAAAGAATTATGGTACTGGCACTAAAATAGACACATAGATCAACAGAAAAGAACAGAGATTCCAGAAATAAACCTGTGTTTATATGGTCAATTAATCTATGACAAAGGAAGCAAGAATATGCAGTGGGAAAAAGTCTTCTCAACAAATGGTTTGGGGATAACTGAAGAGCTACTTATAAAAGAATGAAATTGGACAACTTTGTTACACTATACACTAAAATAAACTCAAAATAGATTAAGGACCTAAATGTGAGATATGAAGTCATAAAACTCTTAGAGAAAAAAACATAGGCGGTATTCTCTTGATATCAGCCATAGAAACATTTTTCTAGATATATCTCTTCAGGCAAGGGCAAAAATAAACTACTAAGACTATGCCAAAATAAAAAGCTTTTGCACAGTGAAGTAAACCAACAAAATGAAAAAGCAACCTACTGAATGAGAGAAGATATTTGCAAATGATATATCCAATAAGGGGTTAATATCCAAACTATATAAGGAACTTATACAACTTAACACCAAAAAATCCCAAATAATCCAATCTAAAAATGGGGAGAGGACCTGAATAGACATTTTTCCAAAGTAGACATACAGATGGTCAATAGACACATGAAAAGATATTCAACATCACTAATCATCAGGGAAATGCAATTCAAAACTACAATGAGGTATCATCATTTTACACCTGCCAGAATGGCTAGAATAAAAACAAGAAATAAGTATTGGTGAGGATGTGAAGAAAAAGGAAGCCTCAAGCACTGTTGTGGAAATATAAATTAGTGCAGCTCCTATGGAGAACAGCTTGGAGATTTCTCAAAAAATTAAAAATAGAAACACCACATGATCTTGCCTGCAGCAATCTTACTCAACACGTCTCTGGAGGCAAGGGAAACAAAAGCAAAAATGAACTACTGGGACCTCATCAAAATAAAAAGCTTCTGCACAGCGAAGGAAACAATCAGTAAAATTAAAAAGCAACCGACAGAATGGAAGAAAATATTTACAAATGACATACCAGATAAAGGGTTAGTATCCAAAATCTATAAAGAACTTACCAAACTCAACACCCAAAAAACAAATAATCCAGTGAAGAAATGGGCAAAAGACATGAATAGACACTTCTCCAAGGAAGCCATCCAGATGGCCAACTGACACATGAAAAAATGCACAACATCACTCATCATCAGGGAAATACAAATCAAAACCACAATGAGAGACCACCTTACACCTGTCAAAATGGCTAACATTAACAACTCAGGCAACAACAGATGTTGGCGAGGATGCGGAGAAAGAGGATCTCTTTTGCATTGTTGGTGGGAATGCAAGGTGGTACAGCCACTCTGGAAAACAGTATGGAGGTTCCTCAAAAAACTAAAAATAGTTTTAGTTGCTATGACCCAGCAATTGCACTGCTAGGCATTTATCCACGGGATACAGGTGTGCTGTTATGAAGGGACACATGCACCCCCATGTTTATAGCAGCACTATCAACAATAGCCAAAGTATGGAATAAGCCCAAATGTCCATCGATGGATGAATGGATAAAGAAGATGTGGTATATATATATATATATATATATACACACATATATATACATATATATACACATATACACAATATATATTGTATACAATATATACAATGGAGTATTACTTGGCAATCAAAAAGAATGCAATCTTGCCATTTGCAACTATGTGGATGGAACTGGAAGGTATTATGCTAAGTGAAATTAGTCAATCAGAGAAAGACAAAAATCATATGACTTCACGCATATGAGGACTTTAAGAGACAAAATGATGAACATAAAGGGAAGGGAAACAAAAATAATATAAAAACCATGAGGGGGACAAAACAGAAGAGACTCATAAATATGGAGAACAAACTGAGGGTTACTGGAGGGGTTGTGGGAGGGGGGACAGGCTAAATGGGTAAGGGGCATTAAGGAATCTACTCCTAAAAATCATTGTTTCACTATATGCTAACTAATTTTGATATAAATTTAAAAAAATAAAATTACAAAAAAAGAAATACCACATGATCCAGTAATTCTGCTACTGGATATTTACCCAAAGAAAATGAAAACACTAATTCAAAAAGGTACATGCATCCCTACGTTTATTGCAGCATTATTTACTAGAGCCAAGATACAGAAGCAATCGAAGTGTCCATTTGTAGATGAATGGGTAAAGAAGATACACACACATACACACACACACAGGAATATTACTCAGTCATAAAAAAAAGAATAAGATCTTGCCATTTGCGACAATGCGGATGGACCTAGAGGACATATGCTAAGTGAAATAAGCCAGACAGAGAAAGACAAATGCCATATGATTTCACTCATACGTGGAATTTAAGAAACAAAACAAATGAACAAAAAGAAAAAGAGATGAACAAAAAAATATGACTCTTAAATACAGAGAAAAAATACAGGGGAGTTGGGCAGGAAGATGAGTGAAGTGGATAAAGGGGATTAAGAGGTACTTAACAAACTTCCAGTTACAAAAGAAATGTCATGGAAATGAAAAGTATAGCATAGGATTCGGATTCTGTGTCTCCCTCTCTCTCTGCCCCTCCTCTGCTTGCACTCTGTCTCTCTCTCTCTCCCTCTCTCCCTCTCTCTCTCTCTCTCTCAGAAATAAACATTAAAAAAATTATTTAAGTATAGAATAGGAAATGTAGTCAACAACATCGTAATAATGCTGTTGATGACAGATGGTGACTACCTTCATTTGGTGAGCACTGCATAATGTACAGAATTGTTGAATCATGTCATACATCATTATGCTTTAATATAACATTGTCAATTATACTTCAAAATACATACATACATACATACATAAGGTTACCAGGGCTTAAGAGAATAAGGTGTTATAGCTTAATGATTACAGAATTCTGTTTGGAGTGATGAAAAGTTTTGGAAATAAATAGTGGTGAAAATTAATACCATTAAATTGTACATTTAATAATGGTACAAAGGTATAAAGTAAGTGGAATAAGTAGTCAATATATTCTTGCAGACGTTTACTGTGATGAGATAGTATTCATTCTCTCCCTCTCTCTCTCTCTCTTCTCTTACACACACATCAAGTTGAAGATACTGTCGATTTTAATATGCACAATTTCTTTCCGTACCAATAATCAGGGAAAAGATGCTGTCAACTAAACCATGATACTCCATTGATTGGAAGATGCATCTCAGTTTCAGAGATGTTAAACTGCAAAACAAATGGGTCTTGAAAACAATGAAATGTAGTGCATATGTGTATATGTGTGCACGTGTGCGTGTATGTGAATGTTTGAGTTCTTTTAAATTTTTTTTAATGTTTATTTTTGAGAGAGAAAGAGGCAGAGTGTGAGTGGGTGAGGGGCAGAGAGAGAGGGGGAGACACAGAATCTGAAGCAGGCTTCAGGCTCTAGGCTGTCAGCACAGACCCGAACTCATGGACCACAAGATTGTGACCTGAGCCGAAGTCAGTTGCCCGACCAACTGAGCCACCCAGGCACCCCTTAGAATGTTTGAGTTCTTGGGAGACTCTCACTTCCTGCATTATTGGCATTTTCTATGACATACCTATATAGCACTATCACGTGGCGCTAGGTTCATTTTCATTTATCCCTATTACACATCCCACTTTCCATCAATGGCTCTTAACACCTTCACTCCAGGCTCCCTGAAGTCTCAAGCTCTCCTTGGTTCTCAAATGTCTCCAAAACTTCTTAGAAGTAATCCTGATTCCAAGCATGATAATTTTGACTTTTCTAGCTCCCTTGTCCCTTTGAAAATAATTCAGTCCTATATCTCATTCTCATTCTCTTGCTAACTGACTGAAATAAAATTTATGAGTAATTATAGCTAGTGTTTTCGTGGTTGGCAATAAATTTTTTTTGTTAGATTTTCACCTTCACATAGGCTTTCTTACCAAACAAATAAACAACAAACAAACAAAAGAGTGTGCATTTATTGAAGAACAAAAAGAACTGTATATAAAGAAGTGTTTTGTTCCCTTCAAATCATACTTGTTAATACTGTTTATTGCCTTAAATATGTAAATCTGGGTGGCCCAGGGGCTACCAAAAGTCTAAAAAGAAACTTCACTTTCCTTTGTGTCCTACAGGAATGCAGAGACAAATTCTCAGAAATAAAGTAAATGTAAGCGGCTACTTTGACCCCCCAGACTTGCACTTTGGGATTATCTTCCTCTTTTTCCTCCCCTTCTCCATCATCATCATCATCATCATCCTTTTACTTTCATCTTTGATTTGGCTCCTAAAAATAAAACCTCAATATGAAAGTAATTTTTTTCCAGGATCCATATAGGAACCTGGTGCTTACACTTTGAATACTAATCTTATTTCAGGTTGTACCCAAATTTTGGACCCTTATATACTTATTTTTATTTCTACATTATTTTGTTATAGTAAATATAATTTTAAAAGGCACTTTGTGCTTTCTTTAAATAGAGGTGTCATTCATTAGTCTGCCTTTTACACTTTTTAGCACTTTTCCCATCTAAGAAACCCTTTTGGGAACAAAAGTTGATAATATTTCTCTGGTGGGCAATGCATCCATATGTATCAAAAACCTTAATATTATGCAGGAGATTTAAACCCAGAAATTTCACATCTAAGAACTTATTTTAAGGAGAAAATTTACCATAAGTACAAAAAGTAATTTTTAAAGATATTCATTAAGTGCATCTCATAATTCAATCAGTATGAATTTGGTTAGATAAATGCCAGTGAATAGATTATTCAAGCAATGGACTATCAGGTGGCCATTTTATGTTCAGGAATATTATCTACACATGGATGTTTGTAATAAATTGCTAACCACAAAACACAAGCTACAAAATAAAATGTCCACTATTTACCATTTTCACATGGCATGAGGATTAAAATATTTGGAGTCAAAGACATCTTGGTTCAAACCTTGGTTCCAACATCCAGTTCTAACGCTGGCTCCTTAAACAAATATGGGTAGGTTTTCCAGCTTCACAGAGCCTCAGTTTCCTCATGTCATTTATAAATAATAATACTTATCTCTTAATGTTTTTATAAAGATTCATTTAAATAATGTAAGCAGAGGCCTAAGGACATGGCCCCATACATAATAAGCATTCCATAAATGGTTTTCCACATTGAATGTGTGACATGTGGGATTTTTGATTATAGGTAACAGAGGTAAATTTTGGCTAACTCAAACAATGGCAAATTCATTAAAAATAATATGGAAAAGTTGGAGAACCAGTCTTGGAAATAGGCAAAAACCAATTCAGCTTCAGGGGCTAGAAAGCAGGAATTATAGGATCACTCTTGTAGTGCAACAATCTGGTAGGGATGTTGGTACCCAGACAAGAGAATGCCAACCCCTTCCTCAATCACCAGTTTCACACACTCAAAAGTTAAAGTCCCAGCAGAGGGCTTCCATGGGCTGAGCTGATGCCACTGCCTACCTTCTGGCCACAGAAGGCATGGAAGGAAAAATCTGGGTCTTTGGGGCACAGCCAACTAGATTTTCCCTTTCAACAAGATTATATACAAAATGGTAGTAGGTCAACTCTCCTGAAACAGGGTTCTGTTGAAGGTGGATGCTGCTGAGTGCCATAGAATGATAGATGCTCATCTATCATATAAACACAAGGCAATTTTGAAATGGGAAAAACATAAATCAAAAATTTATTAAAAAAAAAAACTCTTTCACATACATGTGACCATCATAAAACCCTGTGAGAAAAGCAGAAAAACAATTATTTTCATTTTACAAAGAGGAACCAAGGCTTAGGGAAGATAAAGGACCAACCCAAGGACACTACACTTAGTTTATGCAGAGCTGAAACAGACTCCTGAATCATAGTCCAAGGCTCTTCTATAGGTACCCACTGGAAATTGTGAAACATCTCCCAGCCTTCTCAACCCTAAACTTCAAAGGACACAGATTACCAGTTGGTGGCATTTTCCTTTTCATATAACTTGCTGGTGTGTTCCTCCCACCACCACCACCCCCTACCTCACTGCTTGAAATTCAGCTCCCCCACCACCACCAGCTGGATGCTCAGCTGGAAGCAGTACAGTTATCCTGCCTGAGGATGGCTGGGAGGCTTGGCAATCTGCCTCCACCTCCAACACATTTGAAGGAAAGAAAGGGTGGAGAACAGAGAGCTGAAAAAACACTGGAGAAAGAAAGGAGTCACACTGGAGGAAGACAAAAAGGCAGGGGCCAACCTGGAAAGGAAATGGTATGGAGGGCAAGCAGTGGGGAGACAGAAAGAATGATTTTTTTAAGCCAAAGAATTAGGAAAATTGTTAAGTCAGCCAGGAAGAGGTCCAGTGATTACTAAGATCTCATGCACCTAGCCAGAGAAAAAAGTTAAAGTCTTACAAAACTGCTGTCTCTGTCTCTCTGGAATAAATGATACTCATGATTTACCACAATATTTGACATCTAAGTTACTGAGGATTTGTTTTCTGCTCTGTATCTCTTCTTACAGTTTATAGAAGAGCCCACCAGAAAGAGCAAACCAATTGGAAATTCCCAGACTCTATGAGTTCAATGATAACTGAATACTTCTAGAAAGATCCTAAACATCTTATCTAATATATGCATTTTTCAGTTAGAGAAACTGAGACACAGAATTACAAAACTTGTCCAAAACTATTTATGTACTTTAAAACACTTAAAATATGACTCTCTATACCAGGGAATGGCAAACTTTTTTCTATTAAGGGCCATCTACTAAATATTTTTGGCATTGAGAGTCATATAGTCTTTGTCACATCTACTCAACTCTGCCATTATACACCAAACACAGCCATAGACAACATATAAACAAATGGATATAGCTGTTCCAATAAAACTTTATTTACAAAAACAAGGTGTGGGTCAGACTTCGCCAGTAGACTGTACTTTATTGATACCTTATCTGGACCTAGTTATTTATTAAACACCATGTGAACATCTCAGGAAAACATGATCAAATGTGAAGCATAAATTAAATTCCCACAGGAATGATACTAACAATGGCTGCAAGTGATTAAGCACTTCTTATGCGATTTTCCTTATCTAATCACTCCACCAGTCCTGGACAATGAATACTATTACGCTATTTTTCTGGATAAGGAAAAAAAAATACATGTAAGTCAAATAACTTTCCAATGGTCATACAGTTAGAAGGTGGAAATGTCAGTATTTGAACCTTAATGCTGTCTCACTTCAGGACCAAAGTGCTTAACAACTATACCAGGTACAGGAATATAGACACTTGGAAGGCAGAATAGAAAGCCATATCAAGTTTCTCACAAAGGATTGAATGTTTTCATGTTATTCTGAAAGAAACATCAAATAGTTTAAATATTTTAATAGTGCATTCATATCAACTTGGATGAAGCATGAGTCAGTCTCTGTCTCTCTCTCAACCTTCATATTCCCCTGAAATGCTCATTTTGTTGCCTTTTTCTCATGATCTGTCATGATCTGTCTGTTGGACTTTCTAGCACACACACTAAGATTTAAGGAAGGATTTAGGTGGAGCCCACCCACCTCAGATCCTGGGAAGTGAAGGGTCTCTAACATTCAGAGGAATTCAAGCCTGAAGGGGAAAAGAGGACAGCTCTTGATGATTATCCTAAATTGTTGAAGCCAAACCAGGGAAGACTTGAGGAAATGACTCACTGAACCCAGGAGAAAGAAAAACAGCC
Organism: Prionailurus viverrinus; assembly: GCF_022837055.1. Taxonomy (NCBI): domain Eukaryota; kingdom Metazoa; phylum Chordata; class Mammalia; order Carnivora; family Felidae; genus Prionailurus; species Prionailurus viverrinus. The sequence continues at coordinate 20,682,570 of NC_062571.1, read as the reverse complement.
GAGTGATGGCAGGAGAAAATGAGGATAATATAACCTTACTGTTAAAGTGAGGGTTAGAAGTCCACAGAGACTCAGAAAGGAAACACTGAAATGGCTGAGTTACATTCCTGAAACTAACATGCAATATTGTTTTATCAGGCTTACAGCTGTTTGGGCCAAGAATGAGGCAGGAACAGATTTCTTCTTAACAAAGACATCATTTCATATTCTTTACTGTCCCCAGATTGTCTCCTCTGCTAGAGTCCTAAGGAGAAATCACAGCTATGTCTGTCCCTTCTATTCTTAAATCACAAAACTAGGCATTCCTGACTCAGAAGCTGAGATTGGTGTGAAAAACAGATGCACTATAGTGCAGCCATTAAAAATCTCCTAACATCTGTACTGAGCCCATGAAAGGACTTTGAGACATCAACATTCCAGTGTAAAAATTTTTTAAAAATTAAAAATTTTTTTAAAAGCCTGATAGGAAAAGTTGGAGAATGTTTTCAAGCATGGATACAGTTAGCTTTTACTTAGTAGGTCACTAGAAACAGAAAGAAAACTATGAGAGAAGTAAACTCTATCCTTTGTCTTTTCTGACCCTTCTATCAAATTGTCACTGAATTAACATTCTTTTTTCCTTAAAGTTTACTTATTTATTTTGAAAGGGAGAGAGAGAAAGAGAGAATCCCAAGCAGGCTCCATACTGTCAGCAGGGAGCCCGATGTGGGGCTCAAACTCACAAACTGTGAGATCATAACCTGAGCCAAAATCAAGAGTAGGATGCTTAACTGACTGAGCCACCTAGCTACCCCTCTGAATTAACATTCTTATGTAAAACTCTGATCATGTTACTCCTGTGCTTACAAGCATGCAAAATTAACACACCATATTGGTAATGGTGCTGTGAAATACCCACTTAAAAAAAAAAAAAAACACTTTCATATATTGGTGGTGTAAGTGTAAATTGGTACAATCTCCAAGAGGAACAATTTTGCAATGTCTACCAAAATTACAAATGCACATATCTCTGATCTAAGAATTTATCTTATAACTGTACTGGCACTTGTATGTAATGGAGTATGTATAAGATTTTTTGATACAATATTGTTAGTAAGAATAACAGATTAAATACACTTTTGCTCCTGGATAGCAGGTCACAGAAGGTCAAAGCTCTTGCTGCAACAACTAAAAACAAATGGACAAATGGAAAGACACATGTTAAATACATAAAAGAGCCATGGATAATTAGATGAACTAAAAGTTCAGAGGGAAAGCCCTTCTTAGGGCTGATAAGACATAAACACTCCAAGCTCTCAATAAAAAGCCTGGAAAGATTGTATCTAAAGAATAGAGACAAACCAGGGGTGTATGAAATCTTGCTAACATTGCAAATCAATATATGATTGAGTTGAGGTAATTATCCCCTGGCCCCACTGGCCTCACAAAGAAATAAAGGATCTCTCTCTGGTAGAAGATATCATCATAAGTGTCTACAATTCTTATATACAATACCCAGCATACAGTAAAATGTACCATACATTCAAAGAAACAGGAAAGGTAATCAATAATCAAAAAATAAAATAAAATAAACACAAACCCACAGATGATTGAGATAATGAAGTTGTAATAAAAGTATAATACAGTAAGTATTGTCAAAGAAACACACAGAAAATATTAAAAGATTTCAACAAAGAATCAGAATCTACAAAATAAAACAAAAGGATATTTTAGAATTGAAAAATGTAATTTCTGTATTTAAGAACTCATTGGATGGGTTTAAGAACAAACTGGACATAGAAGAGAGGATCAATGAATTCAAAGGAAGATTGATAACAACTATTCAAATTGAGCCACAGAAACTAACCTGGAAAGCAAGAGTATGTCCAAATGTGAGACATACTCAAACACTGTAATATACATATAATGGAGGTCCAAAAGGAGAGAAAGGAAGAGAGAATGGAGCAGGAGCATTATTTGAAAACGTAGGACTGAGAATTTCCAATAATGATGAAAGACATAAACCCACCATTTCCAAGAAGTTTAACAATCCCCAAACATGATAATACAATGAAAACCATAACTGACACATTATAGAAACTGTTACAAAACAAAGATGAGAAATTCTTAAAAGAAGCCAGAAGTAAAAATACCCATTGTATTAAGGAGAGCTACCGTAAGATTGACAGCTAACTTTTCAAATGAAACTATATGTGGTGGCCATTGAAATGTGCCATTTAGACCTTCCTTCAAGAGATCCTGTTGCAGGCACCATATCTGATGGACAGCTGTTGCACTTTTGGATCTAATGAAATCTTCATGTCATATCACACTTCCTTTGGGCTGCTTCCAGCCAATGAATAAGCACAGTTAATAGAACCAGGTCAAAGAGTTTTCTAACAGCTTTGGCTTGGGAGATCTCCACTGGCCTGTCTAAGCATTTCTCAGAACTGTTCTATAGTCTGAGTTTCTTCTGACCAAATCCTTCCTCTCTTCTTTCATGGATGCCACAACTTCCTGGTTGTCTGAAGGTTCTCCTTACTCTACTCTTCCCTTTCTCATTTTATCTTTCACAGGCATTTTCCCTAAATACATCTGTTGCATTTTTAATCCTATCATTATTTTTTATTTTTGTGGAACTCAAACTGACATACCATCAAAGTCAGAAGACAATATAATGACATTTAAAGTGGTGACAGAAAAAACAAACAAACTGCTGAACCAGAATTGCTAGTGAAATTATTTCCTTCCAGCAGAAATAAAGAGACTCTGGAAACAATGCAGATATCTCTCAGCGGATACCATGGAATATTGTTCAGCAATAAAAAGGAATGAACTATGAACTATTGGTGCATCCAGTAACCTGGATGAATCTCCAGAGAAAATTAGGTTGAATGAGAAAAAACAATCCCCAAAATTTACCTGGTATAGGCTTCCATTATTATAACATTCTTGAAATAGCAAAATTATAGAAATGCAGAACAGATTGAGGGCTGCCAAAGATTAAGGAGGAGTTATGGATGGGAAGAAAGTGTGTATGGTTATAGAAGTGAAAATAAAGGATCTTTCTGATACAGAAAAAAAATAAAAAATAAATAAAGAGAATCCTTTGCCAGTAACACACCACTGAAGTAAATACTCTAAGGGATTCCTTATCTAAATGGAAAATTTTCTTGGTTAGAAACAGAAATTTGAAGGAAAAGAAAAGCACTAAAAAAGCATATGTGAATAAATATAAAAATACTGTTTTCAGCAACAATGATAATGTCTTTTGTTTTATTTTATTTGTGTGTGAAAGAGAAACTGGGGGGAAGGGGCAGACAGAGAGGGAGAGAGAGGAGAGAGAGAGATAATCTTACACAGGCTCCACACCCAGCATGGAGCCTGATGTAGGGCTCAATCCCATAACCGTGAGATCATGACCTGAGCAGAAATCAAGAGTCTGATGCCTAACCGACTGAGCCACCCAGGGGCTTCGACAATGTCTTTTGAAGTGTAGAACATATAGCATAAAATATATGACAACAGTAACACAAAAGGTAAGACAGGGCAAATAAAATCAAGTTATCAAATTCTTACATTCTTCAGGAAATGTACCAGTAAAGTAGACTATAACAAGTGTAGGGTGCATGTTGAAATCTCTAGGGCAATGACTCAACTGACAGCAATGTTTCCCATCAAGAGATATCTGGCAAATAAGTAAATAAATGACACAGAGAGAGATTAAGAGAAAGAAAAAGAGAGATTTGGCAATATTTGGAGAACTTTTTGGTTGTCACAACTATAAAGGAAGTATCAAAAGCATCCTCAATTGAGAAACACTAGCTAAAAGACAGAGATCATCAGAAAAAGACAGATTGTCAGATTGTCAAAATAACAACAAAAATGATCAAACTATATTCTGTCTCTAAGAAACTTATTTCAAATGTAATGATATGGTAGGTTAAAAGAAAAAGGATAGAAGAAGAGAGTCTTTGCAAACTCTGGCCAAAGAAAGCTGAGGTGGTTATATTAATATCAAACAAAGAAGACTGCAGAGCAAAATAATTCATTAGAGATGAAGGGAGCATTACATAATGATAAGAGTTTCATTTCACCAAGAAGGCAAAACGATCCTAAATATGTTTTTACCTTTAACAGAGCTTCAAAATGCATGAAGCGAAACTGAGGGAATTAAAGACAAAGAGCAAAGATCCACAGTTATATCTGGAGACTTAAGTTGCTCTCTCAGTAATTGACAGAACTAATAGAAAATCAGCAAGATTGTAGATGAACAGAATAACACTATCAACCAACTGGATCTCATTGAAATTTTTAGAACATTCCACTACCAACAGCAGAATGTACATTCTTTTCAAGTGTACATGGCACACTCATCAAGACAGATCATATCCTGGGTCATAAAGCAAACCTTAACACATTTAAAAGAATTGAAATCACATAAAGTATGTTCTCTGATATAATAGAATTAAAATATAAATAATAATAGAACGATAATAAGAAATCTCCAAACTCTTGGAAATTAAAGAATACCCTTTTAGATAAATCCATACATCAAAGAACACCCTAGAGAAATTAGAAAATATTTTAAAATGAATAAAATACAACATATCAAAATTTATGTGATGAGTAAAGCAGTGCTGCAAAGGAAACTTATAGCATCAAATCCTTACAGAAAGAACATTAAGAAACTAGAAAAGGGAGAGCAAAATAAACTTAAGCAGAAGGAAGGAAATCATAAACATAAAAGCAGATGCCCATGTAATTGAGAATAAACAAACAAAAAACAATAAAGTCAAAACAACCAAAATCTTGTTGTGTAAAAAGGTCAAGAAAATATAAATTAACCTATAACAAAACTGACCAAAAGACAAAAGAAGACACAAATTACAAATATCAGAAATGAAAAAGAAAATATCACTAGAGACCCTGCAGACTGTAAAAGGATAAAAGGGATACTTTGAACAACTCTACAGACAAAAATTTGACAACTTAGACGAAATGAACCAATTCCTCAAAACCACAAATACGTATCCATGATAATAGAGATAATATGAATAGTCCAAAACTAATTTTTAATTGGATTTATAGTTTGAAACCTGGAAAAAAAATGTATCCAGAATTTCTTTCGGTCTATAGTGGGAAGATTTCAGGTTATTTTAGCTCACTGTATTACTAGTCATGGAACTCTTCTAAGTTTTTTGTAAGCCCGTTTGAATTGAGTTTTCTGTTACTTAAAGAAAGACTTCTTAAACATCATAGTTCTGTGACATTTGAAATAATATTGTAGTTGTTAAGTGTACAAATGCAATACCGTGATGACCTAATGTAGTAATTATAGAAATACTGGCAGTAGTATCATTATGGTGTAGTGGCATTAGTAGTTAAATAATAGTAATTATAACTAAGAGATACTAAGCACTTAACTTATGGCACCCTGCAAAAAAAACTTTGCATTTGCAAAGTGTTGTAGAAGAGGAAACAAATATAGACATTATTAAGTAAAAGAGTAAAAACACAGTGAAATGGAGTATCAGGTGGGCCTTTCTGTAGATTAGTTTTCTTCCCAGCCTACTGTCTGGTTGTGATCCTTCTACTCTGGGATAGAATGGGACTAGAACAATTATCATTTTTTTCTACCCATGCGAAAATGCCTTAATGACATGCCCATGGTCTTCAGGAGAATGCTTCCAGCCCAAGAAAAAACAAGTTCTGGCAGAATCAAGATCCTGCCAAGAAAGTAAGCCAGTTTTGTGTTTCTTCAGCCAGGATTTGCCCTTTCCACCAATTAGACCATAGAGTCATAAACTGTACTTGCTGAAAGCCTCCAGTGCCAGGTAACACACACACATACACACACACACACACACACACACACACCATGAATAGTGAATGAATGCAGAGTGCCTAAGAAAGCTCCCAGATTAATGGGAGGAACATCTCAACGGGGTGGTCAGTCTCTAATATATTAATAACCTTCAAAAAGAATATGCAAGTTCATCTTGTTTACTTATTGAAATAAGAGCCTGAAAGGGCTGTTATGCAGTGTTTAGCAGTATTCCCATAAACTTGCTAACTTCAAATAAGTACTTTTCATTAACCTGAAAGTTGGAAGAAAAACTTACATGCAAGTTAACTGCAAAAACAAAAAGATAAGCACCACTTATTTCTATGCTTTCTCCATTCTAATGAGGCAATAATCCAAGAAACCACATTCTTGCCCTTATAAATCAGCTACCAACATGAATGTGATTCTTCAGCTATGAGAAAATGTATTTTGAAGGATACAGGTTAGTTAATATTGGAAATTCTTGTGTATGTTGGGAGATAACACTATTTGCCCTGATAAGGACCAGTACTTTTTTTTCCTTGATAAAGACCAGTGCTTTTTTCTTCCTTTTTATCTGGCCTTGTCAAAAATCAGTCATGTCATCTTGCATTTTCCCTTTTTATCCTTCTTGCCCTTGCCAATTTGGGGGTTAATGCCAGTAACACATTTTCCTGATACAGTGGTGAATATAATATAATCCAGTATTCTTGTCCCATATGTTAAATACAATCTTGAAACAGGAAAAGTTTTTATTTAGGAACAATAAATAAAAGTTACAATGTACAGCAGCTACAAAGCAAGAATATACTAACTGCGCCAGTGAAAGTATTTGGCTTTATGACTTTGAAATCTCTTACTGTAAATCAATTCACTGGTGTTAATGTTTATACTTCAGATGGAAATATGATGGATAAAAAGAAGAGGGAGGGAAGGAAGGAAGGAAGGAAGGAAGGAAGAGGAAATTGGCAGATGGTTAGAAAAAAGAAAGAGAGAGGGAAGGAAAAAGGGGAGAAGAAACCCAGGTTGGGATTTGGGTACCTGGGAGAGTAAGCCAACTTTGAATCCTATTAAAGGAAATACAGCTAACCATGGAATTTCCAGCTACCTGTTCATTACTATTTGGAAAGCATTGCTGACATATGTAAATTTGCTCTAAGTAAAAAAGGTTCTATTCTGTGAATTCAGTGGGCTTTATGCCTGGGATACAGAGAGTTCTCAGTAAATATTTGGTAAATAAATAAGTGAACAAGGAAACATACAAGTTTCTTTTTATGTATTTATAAAACTGAAGCCTACTTGTTTAGTGAGTTGCCCAAAATCATAAAGAAAATCTTAGGTTCCTAAAGCATATTAGATGGAAAATGTAAGAAAGATAATCAATTGGGACCTAAGAGATATGGATTCTGGTTCAGGGTTTGTTTTGTCATTTCACCTCTCTGGGGCTCTAAATTGCAGAAGGAAGGGACTCAACTACATTGTTTTCTGCTGTACCTTCAATGCTTAGCACAGTATCTAGTATATACCAGATGCTCAATAAACATTTAAATACTTAACATTTCCCCATCTGTAAAATCTGTTTCCCCAATAAAAATTAAGATGTTGATACCAAGCCTTTCTGAGTGCTTTTTCCAATTCTATGTCACTGTGAGAAAGGTTGCTTGTTCCAGTCCTCCACTTTCCAACTTCTGCTCAAGTTGTACAGGAAGGCAAATACAGGTGAGTGAGGTTCCAACACCCTTTCTCCAATGTTATACCATCATCCTTCTGAGCTCTTATTTCTACAAGAAAAACCACAAAGATGCAATTTTAATTAAAAACAGTGAATCAATTACTTCATTGTCTATTCTGTAAAATGAATTCCAGAATCACCACAGACCTCCCAATCTGACAACCTCAGCAAAGATTTCCCAAACTTTCTCATTAGGTGGTTCTAGTCATTCTTCCCTAGAGGGGAAGCCAAGGGATATTCTTTCTCCTTGTCTTCTGGGGGGTTCAATAGCAATAAACAGGTTGGAATAAAACAGCAGCAACAATGCTTCATGTATTACAGGATAGTGTCCTTGAGAGAGATGAATTCTCCCACACTATTATAGGGAGTCCTTCCTCCTCCTTGCATAATACTGCCCTAGTGAGAAAAATAGCAGAAAATCCTGAAGCATAGGCAAGAGAATCCATAGAATTGTCAGCACAACCTTCCCATTTGTCCAGAGAAGGAGGGGGACCCAACTTCCCAGAAGACCAACCCATGTTTCTCCTTTTTTGCGGACTCCTTTCCTGAGGAAAGAAAGCCCTGACGGTGGCTCACTCTCAGTGACTTTAGGGTAATGTATACTATTCTGAGGAGGGGCCTAGTCAAGGAGTCAAGAATTCCAATTTGACTTCTAACAAACTGTGTGACTGAAATAGTTCCTTTCCTCTCTGAGAATCAAATTCCTCAATTTTTAAAGCTTATTTGAACTTTTAAGTAGTTGTAAAATTCCTTTTTCAAAAATACCTTTCTTATTCTAGAAATAATACATAATATTGTTAAATTCTTTTAAACAAGACAAATTAAAAGAAAAAACACAATTATTCATAAATCTACCACCCAGTGATATTCACTGTTAACATTTTTGTGTATATTTTTGGATGAGACTGCTTGGGATTTTAGCATCATTGAATGTGTATCTCCTAGTGAAGGTTACCATTTAAAGTCTTCCTGAGGCTTCAGTTGTGCCAGTTGTGTCAGTTCCCTCAGTTACTGAGGGAATCCCCCTTAGTAACCATAGACTATGACAGCCTTTTGATAAATTTTTTTTTAACTTTTATTTATTTTTGAGACAGAGAGAGACAGAGCATGAACGGGGGACGGGCAGAGAGAGAGGGAGACACAGAATCCGAAGCAGGCTCCAGGCTCTGAGCCATCAGCCCAGAGCCCGACGCGGGGCTCGAAGTCATGGACAGCGAGACTGTGACCTGAGCTGAAGTCGGACGCTTAACCGACTGAGCCACCCAGGCGCCCCTATGACAGCCTTTTGAATGCCCTTGGTGGTAAGTCATCTGAGTCTGCTTGTAAATATTGGAAAAGTCATTTGAAGACAAATCTGTATGATTAGAATGATCAAGGTGGGGACCTGTTTTGGAATTATTATCATTATTATCATTACTGTAAAGCTTAAAGACTATTTTTCACCTTCCTCTGGAATTTCCAAACTTTTGATGATTAAAGAAAAGAGACAGGGTAATGTATACTTTTGATGATTCAAGAAACGGGATACATTTCACTATTTTAAGGCAACATTTCCCAAGATGTTTTCTATGGCCCTACAGATGCTGGAGATGTTCCCTTGGAAAATAGAGTTGTGTGGTCAAAACAGTTTAGCAAAAACTACGCAATTTACTCCCTTAAAGACTCACAATGCATATTTAATATATTAAAGTCTCTGAGATTCCTCTGCTAATAAACCCCTTTAATTTTCATTAACTGTGTTTCCTAAACGTATTCGAGTTCAAAACACTTACTTGGGAATTTCACATTAGTTTGCCCATCAGTCAGTCATGACAGATAGTATAGTTTGGAGAGCAAGCATGCAGACTTCTATGGGCACATGAGCTTAACCTCTCAGAACCTGAGGCTCCTCTAAGATAAAGATTAAAATCTTACCTATATCACAGGACCTTTGCAACTAAATGAAACAAATCATGTGAAGAACATAGAGCAATACTGGCACAAAGCAAATGTTCAAATAAATGTGAGATTTTATTATTTTTGTTTGAAAGAGATGAGGTTGAGGACAGGATGAGGATGGACAAAATTTGTGGAGGAGGGGAAGGGTAATGAACAGTGATTCCTCTTAATTATTGTAGCAAGTTCTTGTCCAGACACAGGAAACCATTTTTTGGCATTAAGGCAATCTGGCTTCCAGAGAAGCCATCCCGGTACAGAACATCTAATACATTTTTTCTAAAATATAACATTCATATTTTTAAATTCAAGGCTGAACTAGCAGGAAAGAAGAGAAAATAACAAAAAAGTACAATCCAAAGAAGAAAGCAAGTACTAGAGGCTCATTTACAAGTCTCTAGTAGCTAACAATTTGGGTTTAATGGTTTATGCTCAAGTGGCAAAAGACAAATCCTGAAACCAGTGCAATGTGGGAGGCTGTATTATAGACCACTGTATAAATTCAGTAGCCCCTAGAAGATAATGGAATAATGGGGAAAAATAATAAAGGAATGACTGGAGGGAATACTGTGCTGTTTTATCCTTAGTTTTATATGGAGCAAAATGAGAGAAAAAAATTCCCCTTATAATTTGTAATTCACAATGAGCCCACCTTCACACAGGTTTGGAGTTAGAACCCATACTATTCAAGCACTCTCAGGTTGATGGTGCCATGAAACACCAAGAGAAGCAAAAGCCTTTTCTTTCTTGAATTAAATTTTTAAAATCTTAAAGGCAGACCTCAAAGATACCCCAGAGGGATTTTAAAAGTCTCTAAGCTTATTTGGAAACAAATAATCATTGTCATGATGTGAATATTCTACAGAATCACCCCTAAACAGACAGAAGATAATGGAATTACTAGATATCAAATATAAAACTAAGCATAAAGAACTTTACAGCAGTATTTAAGGTATGAACATTGGTAGGCCATTGGTAGGCCAGTGGAAAAAAAAAACAAATAAAATGTTTAAAGATAAAAAAATTAATAATTAAAAATGAACCTCATAGGGAAGTTTAAACATTGGTTTAGAAACAGACGAAGAGAAAATTAGTGATCTGGAAAATAGATTTGAAAAATTACACAGAATGAAGCACTTTGAAAGAGAACCCAACAAATCAATAATGAGAGATTTTAATGTACATTTCTTAGTAATCGGTAAAGAAGCAAATGAAAAATTGGTAAATCTATAGAAGAATTTACTGAATAATCCATCAGTTTGGATTTTTGATGCCTGGGAAGGATAGCATCATCAGATGCCATTCAGCCCATAGTGGGAACTATTTTACCTGTTTTTTCCCCTGTGATAGCTTAACATGACTCTAGGGAAGGAGATTTTAAACCTCCTTTGTTCAAGAAGCCTCACTTTGTTCAAGAAGTCTTCCCACAAAACTCTCCTGGAATTAAGTATACCAGTAAGACATGTCTCTGTGACTTCTTGTTAATGTTTGTCATTTTGCATAAGTTCAGTTGTTTTTTTCTTTTATTTCTATTTGGCTTTCAATGTAATACATGCACATTATAAGACAATGTGTGAAAATATATATAAGGCCCCCACCCAAAACAAAAAGAAAAAAAGAAAATTAAAATGATCCACGAACACATTATTCAGAGGTAAGCATTATTAGTATTTTATTATATTCTTGTCATTTTTCTATGTGTAATCTTGTTCACTCATTGTTTAACACTTATCACATGGCTCACACTTCATTTAAGCAGCATGGAGGTAGCAGTAGCGAAAAGTAAAGTCTCTGTCCTCTTGGCACTTACATTTTTTTCTGTACTTCCATATATGAAATATGCATATTTTCAATTTAAAAACAAATGAAGATAAAAGACCAGATGAGATACTTAGTAATTATTCATGTTATTCTATCCCTTATTTCTTCAGTGAGGAACTAGATAGCTGTAATCATGGTATTCTTCATATCACCAGGCAGAGTATGGTAGATCCAAAAGTTAAGAGGGTCAAAGGGAGCAGGGAAAAGACAAAAGGCAATTGGGATCATGGGTCTCTCTCAATTTGGGGCAGGTCTTAGTGTATTGGCAAACCTAATGTATTGGAGGGGCACAGGAAGCACTGACTTGTAATGTTTGCTAATTTCCATGGTACAAATACTCCCATGTATCCAATATAAAGCTTTCATGTTTTAGAAAACATACTTATTACTAACCTTCAAGAGCTAGTACAAACCAGCTCCAGCACAAAATGCCTGGCCCTGATAGAACCCTTACATCCTCTGTCTCTTAGTTCTGGTGGTGCCCTGGAGAATGAAACCTTCTCTCAGCAGGAAGAAAAGAAAGAAGGCTGGGATGCTAGAGATCAACCTCACCAAATCCTCCTTTTGGTCTAATCCACTTTGCTTTTTGGAATCCTGTTCTGCTCCCTGGCTAATCAGGGGCTTTGCCTAGAACAAATGGAAGACCTACTATATACCTACTATGGTATTGTGTGGAACACAGAAAACGCAGTTGTGATCCTCACTCTCCACCAGCTCACCATATAGTGGAGTAGGTAATCAGAAATATTGCTAAGTGATTATTTAAAAATGCAGAGAAAATGAACCCACTTGGAGATATGATTATTTCCAAAAGTTCAGATGCAGTATAATGAGGTCTCTTATGTCAGATATGTGACATGAGAGAATCAAAGCCCTTACTCTGTCATTTGAAGTTCTGTGGTTGTTTTTTGTTTTGTTTTTGTTTTGTCTTGTTTTTTGTTTGTTTGTTTTTTGCAGTTTCTATGGTCTTAAGCAGCTAATTAGTAACAAGAATTAAATAAGACAATGCATGGAAAGTCATCACATGGTGCCTGACACACAGTCAAGTACTCAATGCTACAGTTAATAACAGTATTGTTATCAATAATATTTATAGTACCACATGAACAAAGACAACAAAACAGAAAAGACTATAGCTATTTCACGGATTAGCCAGTAACTTGGTTTTTATTAAAATCTTTGTGATTAATGGAAGATTGCAAAATTATTATAAGTGCATTAAGAACCATGCTGAGGAGTTTGCACTTGTTTTTTGTTTTTGTTTTTAAGAGAGAAGCTCATGCAAGTGCCTGAGTGAGGGAGGGGCAGAGGGAAAGGGAGAGAGAATTTTAAGCAGGCTCCACACCCAGTGTGGAAACTGACGCAGGGCTTGATCTCAAAACTGAGAAAATGACCTGAGCCAAAAATCAGAAGTCAACACTTAATGGACTGAATCACCCAGGTATTTCTGTATGTGGTTTTATAAATGATGACGAAGCAATAGAAATTCAGTGACATGATCTGAGCTGCATTTGGGGAAGATCAAGCTTGAATTATGGCTACTTTCACTGACAGGTTTGGTAGTTTTTGCTGATATGAGTAGATGAAGGCAATGCTGTTTGTGGCCACAGAACCTGGGCAGTCAGGAATTTGCCTTCAGAGATCTCCCTGCAGCCTCATCTCTGGGGATGATTTGCCTTCAAAGCAGACAGCATGTATTTTCCTGAAGCTACGCCAAGTCCTTTTTCCCTTTCTTACTTTGCTATTTTTTGGCTCATAGAGTCACTAAATATAAGCAACTTTTGAAAAGATCTCCAGCCCGCTCATTCCAGTGAGTGTAAGAGTTATCTAGGAATTGAAGATGCATACTAAAGTTCATCAAGATAGGCCTGCTTCCATGTCACAGTCTGTAATATCTTTGTCCAAGTTTTGGGGGTAACCAGGTCCTAACAATAGCTTTTCACATTTCTCATTATCTTACATAAGAGGCAATACTTTTCTCAAGTTTGTTGACATATGAAGCAAATAAGCTGTTGGAGAAGTTTGTTGCAAAACTGGAAACAAAATGTATCTCAAATAGTTTACAAAGGCTGTGAATCAGGGGTTGGGAGGTGGCCCAAAATTCCTGCTTCCTGTCGAAAGCACATTCAGCTCAGTGGGATGCATTTGTCTGGTTGTGATATGTAAATGATCTCCACAGTGTATTTATGCTTGAAAATTTCACTGATTCCTGTTATTTCAGACCACATACACCCACACAACTGTGATTACTTGGAGTCCTTGACTGGAATATATCAGGAGTAATTGGCCTGGTATGCCATCTTTTGTTGATAATTGGAAACTTTTGGACACAACACAAGAAGTTAGCAGATTCCCCTGAACCTAGCCATATGTTTGAGCAGTTATAGCAACAACAATTTTCTGCATGCTCCTAGCTGGAACTCGAGAAGGACTTTATGACTACTGCACAGGTCTAGCCCTAATGGTCTCCAAAATATTATTTGATAAACAGAAACAAGATCTTTACCTGACAAATTATTAATAGACCTGGTTAGGACACCATGTTGCACAAAATCTATTCAAAGGGCCTCTTTTTTATTTTACTAAACTATAATCAAGACACAGGGAAAAGATAAAGGTTTCCATTGCAAGGCAAATTAAACACCCCAATGAAATTTATCATGTGGACTGATTTAAACTGGAGGACTCAATGGGATGTTAAATATTTTTTGCATCTAATTATAAAAGTGAAAGGAGGAACACACATGGAGTTGATTGTGCTTTGCATAATTTTGGGAAAAGAAGGGTTTTATTTTTTAATATACCACATTTCCATCCCCTAAACACTAGTCAAGGAGAGATTTCTCTAGAAAAATCCATCAGATCAAAGTCAGTCATTCAAAAGGAGGAGGCAAATTTGATTCACAGGATATGAAAACAAAAATTTAATTAAATAGTAAGAATAACACAATAAAGGTTTTTAAAATACCCTAATATGATGTATATCAAAGAAAGCAAATTTATATGAAGAAAACATGGCATAAGAATTATTCAGATAGTATGAAATAACAGCACCAATATCGGATGAGGTTAAAAAATAAAGCCAAGATGATGAAAACTTTAGCTGGACTTTGAGTAGGTCGGTAACTTAGTAGAAGGGAAGGACTATGATTAATTTAAACAACTTGGGAAGGGGAAGATGGTGGTGGAGTAGAAAGACCCTAGGCTTGCCTCATCCCATGAATACAACTAGATAACTATCATGTCATCCTAAATACCTCCAGAAATCTATATAAAGACTGACAGAACAAGCTCTACAACTAAAGGTAGAGAAGAGGCCACATCAAAGAAGGCAGGAAATGTGGAGACATGGCTTGGGAGAGAAACAGATCATGGCTGCTATGGTAGGGAGGGAGCCATGGTTGTGGAGAAGAACAAGAGACAGACTGACAGAGAACCCACACAGGGAAAATGAATCCCCGTAACAATTTACTTGAAAAGCTAGAGGAGCCAAATTTCATGAGTTCTTGCCATCAATGGTACTTAAAGCCTGGAGTTTTAAAAGTGAGCATGTTTGGTCCTGGAAGAGTTTGGAGGATGTTGGGTTGCTCTTGAAGAAAAAGCAGGGGAAACATCCCACAGACATACAGTATGGAAACAGCAATCTAAGGAACACCTAAGGCACACAGTGGGAGCTTAGTCACTCATCTTGGAGCATCTTCCAGAGACAGCATTCATGGAGAGGCCCCACTGGGTACAAAGGAACTGGCAGGCACCATTTCCATCCCTGCTCCACAGCATAAGCACAGGGTCACCTGTAGGAATCAGTGCAATGCCTACATTCACTACCTAACTTGCTTACACCAAGCCCTGCCCCCTGTGCTCTGGAAGAACTGCCCTTTCCAGTCACATTTACCTCAATCCCAGTGCAGCAGGCCCCCTACTCCAGAAGACTGGCCTGAATGCCTGCCAACACTATGTCTCCTTACCCAGAAGTTTTGGGAGGCCTCAGTTCCAGTGGCAGCAGGGACAGGTCTCATTGCACAAGCAGACCAGACAACACCTAGTTAAAATATGTCACATTCAGGTCAGGGACCAGACATTACCTACAGCAGGGAAAGAGAGCCTCTGCAGATGACTGGCCTGAAGGAGAAGGCAGCCATAACACAACAGCAGAGCCTATGCAGCACCCAGTGGAGACATTCTCAGAAGTGCCAGGCCCTGAGGAAAGGGGGCACTACACTGCAGGACACTACAGGACCACTTCTTCATAAGTCATTACCCTCAAGAACAGGAGACATAGCAGACTTTCCTTACACATAGAAACGGATACAGAGACTGAGATAAAATGAAAAAACAGAGGAATTTGTACCAAATGAAAAATATGACAAGGCCATGGCAAAACAGGTTTAAGTAACATGCCTGATGAAGAATTTAAAGCAATGATCATAAGGATGCTCACTAGATTGGAGAAAAGAGTGGAGGACATGGGAGGACATGAGTGAGTTATTAGCAGGTAACACAGAGATAAGAAATAACAGCAGAGATAAAGGGCTCAATGAATAAAATGAGAAACATGCTTAATAGAATGAACAGCAGGCTGGAAGAAACAGAGGAACAAGTTGATGACCTAGAAGACAGAGTAATGGAAAGTAATCCAACTGAACAGAAGACAGAAAAAAAGAATTATGCAAAATGAGAATAGACTTAGAGAATTCAATGACTCCATCAAACATAATAACATTCATATTACAGGAATCTCAGAAGAAGAAGAGAGAGAAAAGGGGGCAGAACATTTATTTAAAGAAATAATAGCTGAAAACTTCCCTAATCCGGGGGAGGAAACAGATACCCAGATCCAGGAGGCTATAACCTCCAACAAAAACAACAAAAACAGGTCCACACCAAGATATATTGTAATCATAATGGCAAAATATAGTGATAATATTAAAAGCAGCAAAACAAAATAAGACAATTGCATACAAAGGAAACCCCATAAGGCTATGAGAGGATTTTTCAGCAGAAACTTTCCAAGCCATAAAGGAATGGTATGATATATTCAAAGTGCTGAATGGGAAAGATCTGCAGCCAAGAATACTCTATCCAGCAAGGCTATCATTCAGAAAAGGAGAGATAAAGAGTTGCCAGACAAACAAACCCTAAAGGAGTTTGTTACCACTAAACCAATCCTGCAAGAAATATGAAAGGGGACTCTGAGTGGAAAGGAAAGACCAAAAGTGACAGTATGAAGGTAAGGAACATAAAAGCAGTAAAAATGAATATTTTTGTAAAAAATCAGTTGGAGAACTCACAAAAAAGGATGTAAAATAACACTATATACATAAAACATGGAGAGGAGTAAAGAATGGGTTTAAACTTTAAACGACCATCAATTTCTTACCAACTGTTATATGCAGAAGATGTTATATGCAAACCTAATGGTAACCACAAATCAAAAACCACAAATATGCAAAAAAATAAAGAGAAAGAAATGCAAATACATCACTAAAGAAAACCAACAAACCATGAGAGAGAGAGACAAGAAAGGATCAGAGAAAATCTTCAGAAATGACCACAAAACAATTAATAAATGGCAATAAATACAACCTTTCTGCACCTGCCCTGAGCCAACAATTTTCTTTTTGCCCAGCATCCAATGAGGTGAACCACACACCCATGCAGACAGAGTGGACATGGGCAGAATGGTGGTGGCCAGCCTCAGACTGGGGTTGCTGCTTCTGGCACTGGTACAACCCACATAGATTTATTCAAATCAAACAACTGTTGTAACACTTTCAAGTAACTGCTCCCAGCTAATGCCTGTCCACAGCAACTGGCAGTGCTCTGCAGTCCACAGCCAGTCTCTTCGTGATCTCATTCTTCCTTCTACATCTCTACTGCTAAGAGACTCAGGCCAAAAAAACATCTGTACCTCCCCATATTCTAAACCCAATCCAAATGGTGTCCAGATATCCAGTGTGATAAGGAAAAAACAGATCTTCATTGAATCTGCTAACTCCACATTTCAATAAATGTTGAGGATTCCAAATTTCATTGAAGAACATGTGAAGGGGTTGACTAGATGATGAATATCTACTAAATCTATTGGAATTTCATGTACAAGAAGACAACATCCAAGATTAGTTAAGAGGTGATTTCTTTAAATGTGGCTTAAGAAGTATGGACATACAAAATTCTACCTTGAAAATGAGAATAAATTTTATCTTACCTGTATCTAAAGGATAGGATATAAACAGATTCAGTTTTCATTTGGTTCATTAAATCTTTAAGACCATAACTCAGTTAGGTAATACAAAAAGCTTCCATGATTTTATTTATATGCACATTAGAAGGAACTTCCAGGTGTTATAGCAAATCCTCAATGCATTGTTTCAACATATTAATTTAATGCCTATTTACTCTAAATAAAGTTTTATATTATTAAGCTATCATTCTTTCTTGGGAACTGAACTCTCTTCTCTGAGGCTTTGAATTTCACACTGCATTTGATTTTTTATATAGTAATTTACATGTGCCAGGGCAATGATGTGTTGGAATCCAAATTTTGCTTACATACTCATCACCTATTCCTATTCAACAATAGTGCCAGATTCATTTAGCTAAACTGATTCCAAAGAGTAGAAGTACATTGACCTCAACTAATTTAAAAATGCTTTTTTAATTTTTGCTTATGTTGAATACTTTTTACAATTTAAAAAGTGATCTGTTTTGAAGGTAAAATTGACAAATCTTAAAATTAAAAAGGCAAAATATGTGCAGCAGCCAAAATTGTAAATCAAGTATTTGTAAAGTAAAGACTGGAGGCTTACATTAAATTCAGAAAAACTTTTATACTCTTTTTGCAAATACTTTTTTTTTTAATTCTGAATTAGAATAACCACATTTGGAACACTTTCTGTTAGTCAATAATTTTAGGTAGTTAAAACTTGGTCTTAAGCCTAAAATGGGCTTGATTCTGGAAAGTAACTCTTTTCACAACTGTCTCAGTGCACATAAAGCTTTTTATATAGATACTGTAAGGTCTTCTGTTCACATGGTCACATATTGATGCCAAGATGCTCTAATATCTAATATGGTCACAGTAATCTTGATAACCAATGATAACCAATACTATTTTTTCCTATCTTTAGGAACCTACACCAGAACAACTATACCCAACAGATCCCAAGCTACTATTTGTGCCAATGAAAATTTCATTTTGTTTCCTACATGAATGCTGTATATCTATTTTGGATTGTATATTGTATTTCCATATTTCTGCTTTGATTCATAGTACTTTCTCATGTTGTGAAATTGATTGCCATTGAACCAAAACTGTAATTAAAAAGAAATAGCTGAAAGAGGAAAAAAATAGTAAATACATATCTATCAATAATTATCTCAAATGTTAATGGACGAAATGCTCCAACCAAAAGACATAGGTAAAAACAAGACAGAAAGGGTAAAAAACAAGACCTATCTATATGTTGCCTATGAGAGACACATTTTACACCTAAATCCACCTGCAAACTGAAAGTGAGGGGATAGACAAACATTGATCATGAAAATCAATGTAAAAAGAAAGCCAGGGTAGCAGTACTTATATCAGGAACAATAGACTTTAATTTTTTTTTTAACATTTATTTATTTTTGAGACAGAGAGAGACAGAGCATGAACGGGGGAGGGGCAGAGAGAGAGGGAGACTCAGAATCGGAAGCAGGCTCCAGGCTCTGGGCCCGCCATCAGCCCAGAGCCTGACGCGGGGCTCGAACTCACGGACCGCAAGATCGTGACCTGAGCTGAAGTCGGACGCTCAACCGACTGAGCCACCCAGGCGCCCCGAGGAACAATAGACTTTAAAACAAAGACTATAACAAGAAACCAAGACTATATAATAATAAAGGGGACAATCTAACAAAAATATATGACAATTGTAAATATTAATGCATCCAATATGAAAGCACCCAAATACATAAAACAGTTAATAACAAACATAAAGGAAGTAATCAATAGTAATACAATAATAGTAGGGGATTTTAACACCCCACGGACATCAATAGATAAATTATCTACACAGAAAATCAACAAGGAAACAATTGGCTTTGAATGGCATGCTGGACCATATAGATTTAACAGATATATTCAGAACATTCCATCCTAAAACATCAGAGTACACATTTCTTTTCAAGTGTACATGGAACATTATCCAGAATAGATCACATATTAGGTCACAAAACAAGCCTCAACAAGTTCACAAAGATCAAAGTCATAGCTGGCATCTTTTCTGACCACAATACTATGAAAGTAGAAGTCAACCACAGGAAAAAATTTGGAAAAACCATAAATACGTGGAAGCTAAATAACATGCTACTAAGCAATGAATGGGTCAACCAAGAAATCAAAGAAGACATTAAAAAGTACATGGAAACTTTCCGATTCTGTGTCTCCCTCTCTCTCTGCCCCTCCCCCGTTCATGCTCTGTCTCTCTCTGTCCCAAAAATAAATAAACGTTGAAAAAAAAAATTTAAAAAAAAAAAAAAAAAAAAAAAAAAGTACATGGAAACAAACAAAAATGAAAATATAACAGTTCAAAATCTTTGAGATACAGCAAAAGTAGTTCTAAGAAGGAAGTTTATAGCAATACAGGCCTACATAAAGAAGCAAGAAAAATCTCAAAGCAACAACCTAAACTTACATATAAAGGAGCTAGAAAATGAAGAACAAACAAAATCCAAAAACAATATAAGGGAGGAAATAATAAAGATTAGAACAGAAATCAATGATATGGAAACCAAAGAAAAATATAACACATCAATGAAACCAGAGGCTAGTTCTTTGAAAAGATCAAGAAAATTGATAAGCCTCTACTTAGACTGAGAGATAAAGAGAAAGAGAGAGAAAGGACTCAAATAAACAAATCACAAATAAAAGAGGAGAAATGACAACCAACACCAGAGAAATACAAACAACTGTAAGAGAATATTATGAAAAACTATATGCCAAGAAATTGGACACCCTAGAAGAAATGCATAAATACTTAGAAACATATAACCTGCCAATACTAAAGCAGGGAGAAATAGAAAATTTGAACAGGCTGATTACCAACAAGGAGATTGAATCAGTAATCAAAAACTCCCAACAAACAAAAGTCCGGGGCCAGATGGCTTCACAGGTGAACTCTACCAAACAGTTAAAGAATAGTTAATACCTGTTCTCCTCAAACTATTCTAAAAATAGAAGAAGGAAAACTTCAAAATTCACTCTAGGAGGTGAGTATCACCCTAATATCAAAACCAGATAGACACCAAAACAAAGAGAACTACAAGCCAATATCTCTCATGAACATAGATGCAAAAATCCTCAACAAAATACTAGCAAACCAAATCCAACAATATATTTTAAAAAAAATCATTCACCACGACCAAGGGAGATTTATTCCTGGGATCCAAGAGTAGTTCAATATTTGCAAATTAACCAATGTGATACATCACATCCATAAAAGAAAGGATAGGGGCACCTGGGTGGCTCAGTCAGTTAAACGTCCGACTTCAGCCCAGGTCATGGTCTCATGGTTTGTGAGTTCAAGCCCCTCACCAGGCTTGGACAGGCAGCCTGGAGCCTGCTTCGGATTCTGTCTCCCTCTCTCTGTGCCCCTCCCTAGCTCATGCTTGCCCTCTCTGTGTGTCAAAAATAAATAAACTTTAAAAAATATTTTTAAAAAAAGAAAGGATAAAAACCATATGATCATTTTAATAGATGCAGAAAAAGCATTTGACAAAGTACAACATCCATTCATGATAAAAACCTACAACAAAGTAGATTTACAGGGAACATACCTCACCGTCTATCAAAAACCTACAGCAAGCATTATGTTCAATGGGGGTGGGGGGGGAGTGAGAGTTCACCCTTAAGGTCAGGAACAAGATAAGGATGTCTTCTTTATCTTCTACCACTTTTATCGAACATTATACTGGAGGTCCTACCCAAAGCAGTCAAACAATTAATAAAAGCATTCAGTAAGGAAGAAGTAAAACTTTCACATTTGCAGATGACATGATACTATACATAGAAAACCCAAAATACTCCACCAAAAACCTATTGGAATGTATAAGTGAATTTGGTAAAATCACAGGATGCAAAATCAACGTACAGAAATCTGTTGCATTTCCGTACACCAGTAATGAAGCAGCAGAAATATAAATTAAGAAAAAAAATCCCATTTACCATTGCACCAAAAATAATAAGATACCTAGGAATAAACCTAACCAAAGAGGTGAAAGAACAGTACTCTGAAAACTAGAAAACATTGATGTAAGAAATTGAAGATGACACAAAGACATGGAAAGACATTACATGCTCATGGATTGGAAGAACAAATATGGTTAAAATGTCTATACTACCTAATGCTATATACACATTTAATGCAATCCCTATCAAAATACCAACAGCATTTTTGGGGCGCCTGGGTGGCTCAGTCGGTTAAGCATCCGATTTTGGCTCGGGTCATGATCTCACAGTTTATGAGTTTGAGCCCTGCATGGCACTCTGTGCTGACAGCTTGAAGCCTCGAGCCTGCTTCAGATTCTGTGTCTCCCTCTCTCTCTGCCCCTCCCCCTGCTCATGCTCTGTTTCTCTCTCTCTCAAAAATAAACATTAAAAAATTTTTTTAAAATACCAACAGCATTTTTCACAGAGCTAGAACAAAGAATCCAAAATTTGTATGGAACCACAAAAGACTCCGAATATCCAAAGCAAGCTTGAAAAAGAAAAGAAAAGCTGGAGACCTCACAATTCTAGACTTCAGGTTATATTACAAAGATGTAGTGAACAAAACAGTATGGTACTGGCACAAAAATAGCCATATAGATCAACAGAACTGAATAGAAAACCAGGAAATAAACCCACAACTACATGGTCAAGTAATCTTCAACAAAGTAGAAAAGAATATCCAATGGGAAAAAGGCCGTCTCTTCAACAAATAGTGTTGGGAAAACTGGAAAGTTAGATGAAAAAGAATGAAACTGGACCACTTTCTTACACCATACACTAAAATAAATTCAAAATGGATAAAGACCTAAATGTGAGACCTAAAATCATTTTTAAAAATAGTAAAGAGCACAGTCAGTAATCTCTGACATCAGCAGTAGCAACTTCTTTCTAGACATGTCTCCTGAGGCAAAGAAAACAAAATCAAAACTAAATTATTAGGACTATATAAAAATAAAAATCTTCTACATAGAGAAGGAGACAATCAACAGAACTCAAGGGCAACCTACTGAATGGGAGAAAATATTTGCAAATGACATATCCAATAAAGGGTTAATATCCAAAATATGTAAAGAACTTAAACAACTCAACACCCCAAAACCAAATAATCCCATTGAAATGGGCATAAGCAGACATTTCTTCAAAAAAGACATACAGGGGACGCCTTGGTAGCTCAGTCGGTTAAGCGTCCGGCTTCAGCTCAGGTCATGATTTCACAGTTCATGAGTTCGAGCCCCACATCAGGCTCTGTGCTGACAGCTCAGAGCCTGGAGCCTGCTTCGAATTCTGTGTCTCCCTCTCTCTCTACTCCTCCCCCACTCATGTTCTATCTCTCTCTCTCCTTCAAAGGTAAATAAAAACATTAAAAAAAAAAAAAGACACACAGATGTCTAACACACACATGAAAAGATGTTTATCATCAGTTACCATCAGGGAAATGCAAATCAAAACTACAATGAGATATCACCTCATATCAGAATGGCTAAAATCAACAACACAAGAAACAAGTGTTGGGAAGGAGACAGAGAAAAAGGAACCCTCGTATATGTTGGTGGGAATGCAAACTGGTGCAGCCACTGTGGAAAACAGAATGGAAGTGCCTCAGAAAGTTAAAACTAGAACTACTCTGTGATCCAGCAATCACACTACTGGGTATTTACCCACATAATATAAAAACACTAATTCAAAGTGATACATTCACCCCTATGTTTATAGCAGCCTTATTTATAATAGGCAAGATATGGAAGTAGTCCAAGTATCCATCAATAAATCAATGGATAAAGAAGATGTGGTGTGTGTGTGTGTGTGTGTGTGTGTGTGTGCACAATGGAATATTATTCAGCCATAAAAGAGAATGAAATCTTGCCATTTGCAACAACATGGATGGAGCTAGAGAGTATAATGCTAAGTGAAATAAGTTAGTCAAAGACAAATTCCATATGATTTCACACACATGTGTAATTAAAGAAACAAAACAAACAAGCAAAGGAAAAAAAGAATGAGAGGAAAAACAAGAAACACACTCTTAACAATAGTGAACAAACTGATGGTTACTAGAGGGGAGGTGGGTGGGAGGATAGGTGAGATAAGTGATGAGGATTAAGGAGTGCACTTGTGATGAGCACCTGGTGATTATAATAAAAATTTTAATGAATGAATGAATAGGTAGGTAGATAGATAGATAGATAGATACATAGATAGATAGATTAAGACTGAGAGGAAAGAGATAAAGCTTCCAATCTTGCTTTGCCACTAACAAGCTGTGTGATGTTGGGTTACTCACTTTTTTTTTCAGAACCTCAGTTTCCTTTTCTGTAAAATGAGGCTGGGGTATATTGCCTTTATTCTCTCTAGCCATGCTAAAATCTTACTTCTTGTATTATATCCCTTTCCTCACATTCCTGATGTTATCTCAGATGAAATAAATATTTTTAAGAAAATCAAGAATGTACCATTAATAGGATTTTATATCAAAAGTTATCTGCAAACAAATGACTTAATTAATTCTGCAACTTATTCATTCTTTCATTCATTCAACAAAATTGGATTTCAAAGTTGAGTACCTATTATGAACCAGATACTGTGGTATCCTATAAAGTCTTCCCATATAAAGTATAAAAGTCAAAAGGATATTTTACCTACCCTCAAGGATTTTATATTCTGGTGGTGGAGACAGGCACATGATTTTAATAAAAGGTAGAAGTAAATGATAGAGGGAAGCACAGAAAACTTTTGGGAGAGAAATTATATACCCTCTTAAGATGGGGAAGGCTTCCTAGAGGAGGAGACACATGACCTAAAGAATGAGTAGGAGGTTATTATTATAGGTAGAGAAGAAAGACTGTCAAAGTACAGAAGAGTAGAAGGAGAAAGAATTTTGAGATAGTAGTAGTAGCTAGAATGTAAAGCACAGAGTAAGGAACAATTGCATAAGAGGAGTAAGTAGTGGAAATTCTAAGGTACCTTTTAAAGGACCTTCATTTTGTCCCATAGAGCAATGCTTTTCAAAGAAGCCAAGGATCCACATGTACCAGAATTACTTGAGACTTTTGTAAAAACCAAACAAACAAACAAAATCTGAGTTTTGATTTTAAGCTAAATCTGCTGATTCAGAATCCCTTGGGATGAGGCCTGGGGATCTGTATATAAAAGAAATATTCCAGTATTTCAGATGCAACCTAAGGTTTGAGAATCATTTGTATTAGATATTTTTACATCCATTATTTTTACTTAATTTCCACCATGATATTATTAGTAATGGGAATTTGGGTTCCAAGAAAGATGCCATTCCCTAGGATAACTGATGAAAGCAAAATCAATATTATGAGCTGAATAAACATTGGGATCAATGAATAGATGACTATATCAGGAATAGAGAATAAAACTAGGACTTGGGGGCCAGAAGTATGTTCCAAATTGGGGATTTAATTTTTATAACAAGGCAGAATATCAAGGTGAATACTGAAGTATAAGATCAGACATAATAAACACTACAGTTTAAAACACTTTCTAAAATCTCAGTTTCTATCCTGTAAAATGGAAATAACATCTTTCAGAGGCACCTGGGTGGTTCAGTCGTTTAAGCCTCTGGCTTCAGCTCAGGTCATGATCTCGCTGTTCATGGGTTCAAGCATCACATAGGGCTTTCTGCTGTCAGTGCAGGGCCCGCTTCAGATCCTCTGTCCCCATCTCTCTCTGCCTCCCTCCCCCCACAACAAATAAATATTAAAAAAAAAAATAACATCCCCCATTGGAAGAACAAATATTGTTAAAATGGCAATACCATCCAAAGCAATCTACATATTCAATGCAATCTCTATCAAAATAACACCAGAAAACACCCCAAATAGCCAAAGCAATCTTGAAAAAGAAAACCAAAGCTGGAGGCATCACAATCCTGTACTTACAAGACGTAATACTGGTACAAAAACAGACACTCAGATCAATGGAACAGAATATAGAACCCAGAAGTGGACCCACAAACATATCGCAACTAATCTTTGACAAAGTAGGAAAGAATATCCAATGGAATAAGGACAGTCTCTTCAGCAAATGATGCTGGGAAAACTGGACAACAGCATGCAGAAAAATGAACCTGGACCACTTTCTTACACCGTACACAAAAATAAACTCAAAATGGATGAAAGACCTCAATGCGAGACAGGAAGCCATCAAAATTCTCAAGGAGAAAGCAGGCAAAAACCTCTTTGATCTTGGCCGCAGCAACTTCTTACTCAACACGTCTCCAGAGGCAAGGGAAACAAAAGCAAAAATGAACTATTGGGACCTCATGAAAATAAAAAGCTTCTGCATAGTGAAGGAAACAATCAGCAAAACTAAAAGGCAACCGACAGAATGGGAGAAGATATTTGCAAATGACATACCATATAAAGGGTTAGTATCTAAATCTATAAAGAACTTATCAAACTCAACACCCAGAAAGCAAATAATCCACTGAATAAATGGGCAAAAGACATGAAGAGATACTTCTCCAAAGAAGACATCCAGATGAGTAACAGACACATGAAAAAATGCTCAACATCACTCATCATCAGGAAAATACAAATCAAAACCACAATGAGACACCACCTCACACCTGTCAGAATGGCTAACATTAACAACTCAGGCAACAACAGATGTTGGCGAGGATGCGGAGAAAGAGGATCTCTTTTGCACTGCTGGTGGGAATGCAAGGTGGTGCAGCCACTCTGGAAAACAGTATGGAGGTTCCTCAAAAAATTAAAAATAGAACTACCCTACGACCCAGCAATTGCACTACTAGGTATTTATCCAAGGGACACAGGTGTGCTGTTTCGAAAGGGCACATGCACCCCAATGTTTATAGCAGTATTATCAACAATAGCCAAAGTATGGAGAGCCCAAATGTCCATCAACTGGTGAATGGTTGAAGATTTGGTTTATATATACAATGGAGTATTACTCAGGGTGAAGAAGAATGCAATCTTGCCGTTTGCAACTATGTGGATGGAACTAGAAGGTATTATGCTAAGCGAAATTAGTCAGTCAGAGAAAGACAAATATCATATGACTTCACTCATATAAGGAATTTAAGGTACAAAACAGATGAACATAAGGGAAGGGAAGCAAAAATAATATAAAAACAGGCAGGGGGACAAAATGTAAGAGACTCTTAAATATGGAGACAAAGCGTTGCTGGAAGGGTGGTGGGAGGTGGGGGGATGAGCTAAGTGGGAAAGGGGCATTAAGGAACCTATTCTTGAAATCATTGTTGCACTATATGCTAACTAACTTGGATGTAAATTTAAAAATTAATTAATTAATTAAAAAAATAAAGACGGAGCAGGCTGCAGGCTTGGAACATTCCAGCTACCTTACAAAGCAAAACTTCAGTTATACTGTTTAGTTTGCAATCAATTTATTTTTATGATTCCTTTCTAATGATGGCAAGTGATACAGGTTTTCCATGTGGGGTGTTCTTCAAATAAAGTTGTTTTAAGGGGAAAAACTCTTTCAAAGGACAATGTGGGGGTCTAAGATGCTACCCAACTTGCATGCTAATAGATTAGCCTGCTACAGTTTAATGGATGCTAGAAGACACAAAATCCCTGGTTCAGAGACAAAGAACAGTGTATGACTTATGGCAGCAGCAGTAGCCACAGAGCCAGCATATCTGTGCTTAGTCTCCAAGGCCCATTTCCAAAAGGGAGCTGCAAAAAGAGGGTTCTTTACAAAAGGGGAACGCTGAGTTTAAGAAACCTGACAGAAGGGGCACCTGGGTGGCTCAGTTGGTTAAGTGTCCAACTTCAGCTCAGGTCATAATCTCACGGTTCATGGGTTCAAGCCCTGCGTTGGGTTCTGTGCTGACGGCTCAGAAGCTGACGGCTTCCGATTCTGTGTCTCTCTCTCTGCCCCTCCCCTCCTCACGCTCTGTCTCTCTCTCTCAAAAATAAAATAAGAACATTAAAAACATAAAATAAGCAAATAAATAAAAGAAACCTGACAGAAGACATTATCTCTATCTCCCAAAACTATTTGCTGTACAAGCATCCTTCAAAAATTAGTCTGAAACAAATGGGAACCAGTGCCTCACTCACAAGATGTGCAGAAATGTAAGAGACTGACAGAGAACTGTCTCATTATGATATATATTTCACAGGCTGATATAATAATTAAATGGAGTAAAATATATAAATTACATAACAAGGTGTTTAGAACACAAAAATAGCTCAATAAAAGTAATTGCTATTATTACTGTTATAGAATTATCATTTTGGGTTTTGTTGCTGTTTAACATTACTCAAAGATTGTTTGTGGTTTACATATTAGCCTGCAACTTACCTTGACCAAGAGAATTGACCCAGAAGCCTGGAGTTGGGTGGGTCCTGAAGGTGGGACTAAATGGCATGACTGGGGAAAGAAAAGTTAAAAGGCAGAGTGGTCATTAGAGATATGGCCCTTGGGAACCTCAGTGGGGACCACATTGTCAGTCCTCTGCAATCTGTGGTAACAGTAAGTGATGAATTGGTAACTGTTGTCAGAGGCTTCAACCTCTGCTATTTTATTTCCTTCTCTACCCAAACAGAATCTGAAATTTCCTTACACAGCAAGCCTGTACCTGTAATGTCTTCCCTTCCCCTCTCTACCATCTGTTTTCTGGAAGGCAGCATATAATGGAAATAACCCAAGAAATCCTGGACTTAAATCCAATATTTGCAACTTACCAAAGCTTTTTTTTAAAGTAGAAAACGGAATAAGTAACATTTAAATCTTTTGAATTTCCAGTGCCCAGAATAAGCTTAAGGCAAAGTGATGAGTTTTGACATAGGACTTGAATTTCTTTGCGGTCCAGCCCCTACCCAGGGGATAGTTGACCTAGATCTGCCCTTCAAGATCTAGAATATAGGTTTTACTTCTCCTTTATCTTCCTAGGCTATTTGGAATTTGTAGTCTTTGTTGAGCTTCTTCACAGGATTTGATCTTTCACATTGAAATACCTAATGGTGCTTTCAAGTAGCTTAATACTCTGCTAATGGCCAAAACTTTCTATCTACCCTAGAAGCACAAATCCAGCTGCTCAGTTATGGGCTGGCCTATTTATAATTTAAAGACTATCCCAATGTATTATTTGTCACAATGTATTTCAGAACTTATACCTGGACATGTAAGTCATTTCCCAGGAGAAATGTTTCTTTCTTCTTGCTCCTCTTGATTCGTCATGAGATATTTGCTTGCTATCCATTTGCAAACAGTAGGGCCTGTGCCTCTGGAAGAGAATAACATTTAAAATGGCCACTAGGCTTGGAGACAGACAGTCTGGGTTCAGAACCCAGTTTTATTACTTCCTAGTTCTCTGGGAGGCAGCATCTAAGGAGATGAACTTACCTGCATCTAGATGGTTTTGAATCCTAGCTACTCACTAACTAGATGACTTCTGACTGACCACAAAACCTTTGTGAGTCTCACTTTTTCCATTTTTAAAATAAGAATGATAATACCTACCTTATGGAGCCTTCTGTGAGCAGTCAGTGAGATACCATGCTTACACAGTGCTCATCACATTATAGCAGCCACCTAACAAGTGTGACATCCACTCCAGCCATTCAAGGTCTCATCATCCTCTGAACTCACAGCATGCAATGGCTCTGGCAGGAATGGAACACTTACATGCCTGTGGGCCCAGCACATAACTGAAGTCAATGAGTATAAGAAAAAGAACACTGCAATTTTCAGGATACAAAGCAATTAAAAGTTGGCCTCGACATTGGGAAGAAAATAGTAAATGCTGAGGACTGTGGCAAACCAGGAAGTGTGTGTTTCATCTAACACACCTACCACTCCAGCCCATAGTTGCCCCATATTAACAGATCTGATTTTTCCTAAAAGAAGTCATATATTTGGATTTTTAGGTAAACGTTCTCAACTTTTAACTGTTGGCTCACTTAAACATACTCGGGGCCACCTGGGTGGCTCAGTCCGCTGAGTGTCCATCTTCGGCTCAGGTCATGATCTCATGGTTCTTGAGTTCAAGCCCCACATCAGGCCCTGTGCTGACAGCTCAGAGCCTGGAGCCTGCCTCAGATTCTGTCTCTCTCTCTCTCTCTCTCTCTCTCTCTGCCCCTCCATCACTCATTCTCTCTCTCTTTCTCTCCAAAATAAATAAACATTAAAATAATTAAAAAATAAATTTAAAAAACATACACAAACAACTTGGAACTAAAACAAAAAAAGCTTAGTCCAGACCACCAACTAGGAGACTCTATTTAACCACATTCACTCGATACCATTTAAGCCCAGAGCTTATATTACTCCTTGACTCTTTTTATTTTATTGTGTAATTTTTAGTGCTCAAGTTCTGTCTCCAATTATATTTTGTTAAGCTACTTGAGTAAGATATTTGAGAGCAGGGTTGGTGTCTTGTTCAGGAAATAGCCACAATTGGTAAACTCCCCTTTGGGTTATATGCTTTAATCCCTTGAAATGGCTTGCTTCCCTCCAGAAGAACTTATTGACTTCTTTGTGCCATGACACAGGAACACAACAGCTGGCTGCCTCTGGGAGGTTGAAAATAAACAGGTTCAGAAGCTCTGAGGACAGAAAATGGACATTGTAGGTGGAGAAACAGCCCAAAATAAATACAGCTGTTGAGGCAGAAAATTTTATTTACTTTGGCTCTTTTGAGGTCTATACTGGGGGAGGAAGAGTTGCAAATCCTGAGACTTTTCATATACTGATGACAGAGACCCCACTGAGGGACTGATCTCTAGTGCTAGGCACATTTATACTAATCATTCAGTGTATATTTGATTAACAGATTGACTAGATAGCTCAAATGATGGAGGACATTTTAACAAAATGAAAATGATGAATTAAAGGTCTCTGCATTGGAGGGCCTATGTAAATGTACATTCTAGTTTGGAATATAACTCACACTGAACATTCTTTAGCAGCAAGCTTTTGTTTGCCACATAGACATAAGAGATAAGACATGACACTAGCTTCAAAGGCAGAAAATATGGCCTGTAGTCTTAATTTGCTAACTAGCCATATGACTTTAGTAAATCATCACAATATTCTGGGACCCAGTTTCTTCCACTATAGAGTGAAGGATTCAGAAAGAAGATCTAGAATGGGAGTAGTGGAAAAGTATGGGATGAAGAACCAGAAGGTCCACATTCACATCCTAGCTATGATCATTCATTCCTGTGAAAACTTGGATGGGAAAGAACATAATCCCCAAATCTCTCTCCACCTTTGCAGACAAGACAAATCACAGTCTTCTTCTGGTGTTGTAACCATGAATTAGAGAGTAGAATTTACATAAAAGTGCTTTAAATGGATATACAAGCATAGACATTGGTATCAGACAGAATCGGCTTTGAACCCTGACCCCCCCCCACTTCCATGTGCTCATAGAAAGGTGACTTAAGACTTTTTACCTTACTTTCCTAATTCAGAAAATGCACATAATGATATCTACTTCATTGGGTTGCTGTAATAGTTAAATTATGTGTAGTAATATATGGAAATCACAAAGCACCATAAATAGTAATTATTATAGCTGGTAAAAGACAAATGGCATTGATATAAGATCTCTATCGCATTATTATATGGTGCTAATTAGCTAAATCCAAAAACAAACTAATTTTTTTACGTTTTGATCTCAATAAAAATTATTCTCCCTTTACAAAACAAAACAAAACAAAAACACCAAACAATGAAACAGGGTGATCTAGTTTAAGTTGATCATGAACCTAGTTGTTTTCTGAAGCCCAGGAGAGAATAAAATCCAGACATCCAAACATTGTGGCTCAAGTTTAATTTGCCCTGCAAGGGCCTGTTGCATTGAGGTAAAAAATAATGGGAAAGTTTCCTTTAGAAAGAAAAGATCACAGTCCATTTTTCAGAAAGCAGCCCATGGAAATACTTGGGTGTGTAGTCGTCCAGAAAGCAAAAGCAAACATCCCAGACAGTCACTGTTGCAGATTGTGTTCTCAGGGCAACATTCCAGGCTTTTCTAAGATCCAGATCACAGGAGTAACTCTTTATCTTAATAGCTCTCCAGATCTTGCCAATATCATAGGGTACACTTGAAATCAAACTTCATCCAGATGGCAAGAAATGAATTGAAACTCTCTTTATCTGACAACTGAATTAATCACTCATTCATCCACTGATTTATTCATTTAAAACACAGCTATTATTAGTCTAATAATATGCACTATACTAGATGCTACAACCATAAACTAGGCAAAGTCCCTGCTTTCAGTAATGATCTGAAATACAAAGATTCTCACACACATAACTCCAAATGTTTTGTAATGCCAGGTCTATAATGAGTAAATATTAAGATACATGAAACAATATTAAATGTGTCTACTCTATCACAAATATCTTACTGCTGACAATCTATCCTCCACAAAAGGGAAAGACTATATATATAAACATGTTCATGGAACATTATTCATGGTAGCAATATAAATGCCTAACAAATGGAATAATGGTTCAAAAAGCCAAGGTACATGAAAAAAATGGAATGCAGGCATTAAGAGGAATATAATTATAAAGATCAGCAAGATAAAAATAGCCTATTCATGTGAGATGATAGAAATAATACAAAATTATGATGTGTCAAAGACATTTAACTTGGGGTATAATTACATCTATTAAAAATACACATTTGTTTCTGAGTAAGGTCTGAAAGAGAATATAAAATTTTGTAGTTTTATAAAAGTAGTAAAATTTTAGTGATTTTTTTCTACCTTCTATAGTGTTGTTACATGTGTAAACAAAGTAAGAAGTTAACACATGCTGTGATTTGAGTAACGGGAGAAAATGTTTCTTAACCTTATAAATATCTCCTTCAGTACCATTTCACCAAATACTGGCTTATCAGTTTTAAATTCTCTTTCAAATCTGGTCTCTTTCTTCACCCTCACTAATATGCTTTAGTTTAGCTTCTCAGTTCACCTGCTTCTTGCACCCATTAATTCACCCTTGTCTCCATTTTCAGACTTCACAGGTGTTTGTCCATTCAACTAATATTTATTTTTCTTAAATATTCAGTCCTGGTAATCAAACAACCTTCCCTCAACCCACCAGACATGTACATGTATATCATGTCTGTGCCTTGGATTGCCATTGTCCCTGATATTAGAGATGCATGTATAAAACATAAGCAGCTTTATGTTTTTTTGACATGACTCATTCTGAAATCCTTCCATTTGTTCCTGGGAGATAGAAGAGTGTACTTGGTAAGACTTTAGGTTCCACACAAGAATAGCTAACACACTTCTGAAGAATTAGACTAAGGTGAGGAATTTGTTTTACAAGATAGAAGACTAATTAACAAGCCA
The DNA here is from genome assembly GCF_022837055.1 of Prionailurus viverrinus. Taxonomy (NCBI): domain Eukaryota; kingdom Metazoa; phylum Chordata; class Mammalia; order Carnivora; family Felidae; genus Prionailurus; species Prionailurus viverrinus. Next base: position 20,649,694 of record NC_062571.1, on the reverse strand, counting down.
AAATAAATAAAATAATGTGGGTACTCTGCTCCCAGTAATGATTGAGTAGCTCCTATCAGGCTAACCCTCCACATATAACAACTAAAATTCTGTAAAAACTATTAAAGAAAAAAAAAACTCCCTGAAATAACTGAAAAGCAACTAAAATCAGGTGGAAACTAGAGAGAAATTTACACTTAGATGAAGATAAATGAACTGAATTTTCCATTTGAAAATGGATTTTTATTTGAGGGCAAGCATTAGTTCACTAAAACTCAAGTAGAAGCCTATAATCTTAGTGGCTTGAAAACAAAATAACAGTTTGGGGAAAACACAGTAGCTGAAAAGTAAGGGGAGAAACCCAGGAAAGGGAAGATCCAGAAAGGGAGAGTCCCAAATTCTGCATATAAATTTTCCCCAAACCTCTGGCTGACCCTTAAACTGTGCATGTATGGAAGAGACTAAGTATTCCTGCTAAGGCTAAAGGGGTTAAACAGAGATTTTCACCTGCAAGGTAGACAGATTAGGAGTATGAGGTCAGCAAAATTAATTGCCTGCAAAACCAACAGTTTCAGGGGAATATAACAGAATTCAGAAACTACAAAATATCATTTACAGTGTCTAGGATATAATCCAAAATTATTAGACATATAAAAATAGAATAATTTAATAATGCATACTGAAGAGTAAAGGCAATTAGTGGAGACTAATAGATCAGATGTTGGAATTATAAAAAATGTTATTGTACCTAGAGGAAACTAGAAGAAACTAGAACATAGATGAAAACATATTCATAATGAATGAAAAAGTAGAAAATCCTCCAGCAGAGAAATAGTAACTATTTTTTTTAATAAAAAACTTTAGAATAGAAAATACATATGAAATTTAAAAATAAGAGATTTTTTCCTCAGGAATAAATGGTATGAAAAATAAAACAAAATAAAAAGCCCAGAAGCAGATTCATGAAAGTGTAGATACTTGATATAGAACTGAACTGACATTGAAGACCAGTGGGTAAAAAATAGATATCCACACTAAAAAAAAAAAAAAAGGATTACTCTCTCATACCACACGTGCAGTCAATCGTATACTGATTAAAGATTTAAATGTAAAAGGCAAAAATTTAAAAATTTTAGAGGATAATATACCAGAAAATATTCATGACCTTTTGGCTGATAAAGAATTCTAAACAAGAAACAAAAAGTACTAAACACAAAATTATAAACTGACAAATTTGAAAGTATTTAAAAAATTTTAAAGCTAGATATAACAGAGTACACTACCATTTTTATAAGAAGAGAAAATAGAGTGTATATACAGTTATTGTTGTAAAAGAAGCAGAGAAAAGATAACCAACAGATGAAAATGATTATCTATCTACATGGAGTAGAGTGGTTGGGAACTGGATGAAGAGTGAAGAAATAGAGATCATGACTTCTTTGAGCTAACAATTAATTATTAATGATTCATCTTATTATATATTGTTAATAATATATAGTAAATATATATATTCTGTCAACATATAAATATTTTTAAAGTTAAGTAAATATGATTTTTTTAAAACCCAAACTCTAAAATTGAACACAAACAGAAACATAAGACTCTACCTATAAGTCAAATTGATAGAACACTTAACCACACAGGGAAAATAATTCAAGTAAATTTTTTTTTTAACTTTTGAGAGCGAGGGTGCAAGCAGGGGTGGGGGCAGAGGGAGAGACAGAGAAAATCTTAAGCAGGCTCCGTGCTCAGTGCAGGGTCCAATGCAGGACTCAATCCCACAATCCTGGGATCATGACCTAAGCCAAAATCAAGAGTCAGATATTCAATAGACTGAGCCACCCAGGCGCCCCTCAAGTAAATTTTAAACAGAATTACCTGACTGTTCACCTTTTGTATGATAGAGGATAAAAAAGTGCTGCAAATAAATTTGGAATTCGATTTAGTTTTGTTTTGAATAACGGTACTGCTCTAAAACTGTTTTGTGTGCAGTGTAGAATAGAGCAAATGTATAAATGTTTGTGGTGTTGCTTGGGAAGCAGGGGTTTCACTATGGAAAAAGAGACATACCAAAATGGAATGAGAGAAGATAGCAAGTAACCCTGTGGTATTAGATCTGAATTCGAAGTATCAGCAAGAACTCGAGATTTTTTTAAGGGAATTTCCTGGTAGCTAGAAACAATGAGGCCCCAGTAGCAATGAGCACACTTAGAGCCCAGACGTTATATACTAAATCTCAATCCCAGCTAAAAGGAACAGAGCTACCTGGAGAAATGTCTGATACCGGGTCTAGGATAAGGAGTGTACAAAATAAACCTGAAATATCACATGGCGCCAGAAAGCAAATGCATGCTTAATGACTAGCGAATTCATGTTGTTAACAGCAACAGAGCTACTTTCCAAATGAAAAATTATTTGCAGCACTAATATGTGAAAGGGAAAAAGCAAAACTGCGGGGCTCGGATCCCTGGTCTTTCACCCTCCATCTTATTTCATATCTTCATTCAGTGGCAGCCTCTAAGACCAAGATTTTGAGAACCATTGGTGTATTGAAAAGAGCCTGGATTTAAATGTCCAGAGACCTGGACTCTAACCCATATTTGGCCAAACACTCCCATATAGTCTTAGATAATTATTTAGTCTCTCTGGGCTAAATTTACATGTATTTACTTATATGTAAAGCAGGGCTAAAGCTACTAATTTGCCTATTTCACACTTGTGAGGGTCAAAGAAGATAATTGTGAATACTCTTTACAAGGTTAAATAGAATGGTTCTACACTAGTGTAATTTATTACACCCCATGGAACATTTAGACATATTCTTGTACACCATTTGGCAGCTGTCATTCTTAGCTGTTGCCAAATGGTAAGGTAACAATAACAGATATTTAATACATATCGGGGGAAGATGGAAGTTGCTCTTCACCCTTCCTTTCACCACAGCTTTACTAGTCACATATGGTGTCAGGCATCTGACAGTACAAAGATAAAGATGCCATGGGTTCACTGTGTAATAAAGGAAAAATAGCATAAATAAAATACTTGAATGTAGTATGAGGACGATGCTGGAAACACTTATATTACACTTGCAACCAGAAAACAATGCAATAGGCAGTGCCAGGATTCAGGGTAGAGAGGGGTGGCAGGGAACAAACACCACATAGAAATGAAGGTGCCAGAGGAGCCAAGATGGCAGAACAGCATGGAAGCTTTTTGTGTGTCTCACATCCATGAAATAGAGCCAGACCAACACTAGCCCATCCCACACACATAGAAAACTGATCGGAGGATTAACACAACAATCTGCACAACCTGAACCACAGAGTTCAGCAGGTACACAGTGCAGAGAGCTGAACATGGGGAGTGAGAAGCCATGAAAGGTAGGGTACTGCTTTTGCGAGCAGAGAGGACTGAGACTGGGGAGGGGGAGAGAATATGGGAAAAGCACCCCTCCCCAAAAGCAGCTGGAGAGAAAGTGGAAAATTGGAAACAGCTGCAGGGACTAAACTAAAAATGGAGAAAGGAGGAAGGAGAGGGTTTAAATTGTATTATGACTGTAAACAAGGGGAGCGCAAAGGCTGCAACTCCACAGTTTGATACCTGGTGGTACTCTGATGGAAAGAGTGAATCCCCAGGAACAGAGTGGGGTCTGGGAGGTTCTCGGGCCACACAGGAAAAACTGGTTCCACCACTGGAAGGTCATTTGGTAGAGACTGTTGAAGCCACGTGGTCCCAGTAGACCCCAGAAAACAGCTACATTCACTGGTGCTGGGGCAAGGTCGTTAAGGGTGAAGCCTGGTACCAGATGTGTGTTGTGATTTTTCATAATCCCTGAAATGCTGCTGCTACACTATCTTGTGAAATTTTTCTGGGTTGGGCTGGCACCTGGCCGCAGTCTCAGGGCACTGGCAGCAGCAAGGTCCAGCAAGCGTTTCTGGGTGCAGCCAGCATTCAGCCATTTCTTGGTGAGACCCTCCCGCAGTGGGGCAGAAGGGGTCAAAGCCGCAGTCCTTCAGAAGTAAGGAGCCGGAGAAAATAGCTGCATCTGAGACAAAACTTGGGAGAAAGGTACTGCCTGGGGCCTGGCCACAGAAAGTGAAAAAGCTGGGAGTGGACAAGAGCTAAAGACAGAGGACAGGTGCGTGATTGCTGATCTGGGAGAACAGACTTGGTAGCTGGGTGGCACCATTTTCACCGCTCCCGCACATGCGCATAAGCTCCTACCAGTGCCACAACAATCCACCCCAGTAGGATAGCAGCGCCATCTAGTGGAGGGCGGAGCTGTTACACTGAATCCCACCCAACTGGGCCAACGTCGCTCTTCAAGAACACAAGTCTCACCACCGGCTTAATTTACGGACTATAAAGAGCTACATAGACTGACTTCTAGGGGAAAACGAAGCAATTTCAGTCCTACTTCAATCTGTTAGGTTCATCTATTCAATTTTCTTTCTTTTTTTTTCTTTTTCCTTTAAATCTTTTACACTTCTTTTCTTTTTCTTGAATACAGAAAGAGAAAAAATTCATTTTTGCTTTGAATTTTTATTAAAAATACCTTTAATTTTTATTACTATATTTTTTACTTTTGTGTAAATTTTTTCAAATTCTACTTTACTTCCATCATTTTATTTAGTCTACTTCAGTGTACTCACCTTTTCGAATTTTCAAACAACTTCCTTTTTTTCCTTTTTCTTGAATGCAGAAAGAGAAAAACTTCATTTTTACTTTAAATTTCTATTAAAAATATTTTTCTTTAAGTTTTTTACTTTATTTTTGTTTTATGTAAATTTTTTCAAACTCTATTTATTTTCATAATTTTATTTTAGTCTACTACAGTGTATTCAATTTTTCAAATTTTCAAACGATTTTCTTTTTTTCTTTCTTTTTTAAAATCTTTTTTCTCTTTTTTGTTTCTTTTATTTATCTTGAGTACAGGAAAAGAAAAGATTCAAATTTATTTTTAATTTTTATAAATTTCCTTTAATTTTTCTACTTTATTCTTTACTTTTATGTTATTTTTCAAATTCTATTTTACTCCCATTATCTCATTTAGCCTACTTCGTTTATTCGTGTATTCATTTTTTTCAAATTCTCAAACGATTTCCCTTTTTTCTCCCCCTCTTTTTTTCCCCTAATCTGTCAAACCACTTTCAACACCCAGACAAAAACACACCTAGAATCTAGCATCATCTATTTCATTTATGTGTGTGTGTTTTTAATTTTTTAATTTTAATATTTTTTTAATTTTAATATTTTTTATTTTAATTTTTCTACCTTATTAATCCCTTTTCTCCCATCAAAATGACAAAACAACAGAATTCACCCCAAAAGAAAGAGCACGAAGAAATGACAGCCAGGGATTTAACCAACACAGATACAAATGAGATGTCTGAACCAGAATTTACAATCACGAGAATAAGAATACTAGCTGGAGTAAAAAATAGATTAGAATCCCTTTCTGCAGAGATAAAAGAAGTAAAAAATAGCCAGAATGAAATTAAAAATGCTATAACTGAGCTGCAATCATGGATGGAAGCAGTGGCAGCAAAGATGGATGAGGCAGAACAGAGAATCAGCAATATAGAGGACAAACTTATAGGGAATGAAGCAGAAAAAAAGAGGGAGATTAAGGCAAAAGAGCACAGTTTAAGAATTAGAGAAATCGGGGAAGTGAAGTGCATTCATCCCAAGCTAAGGACTTGTTGAGGAGGTCAGCATACTTAAAAGTGACACAGGCGCCTTTTACACTGCTAAGCACTGGAAATACCTGCAAGAGTCACAGTGCTGGCTTGAAGATGGCGGCATAAGAGGACCCTGGGCTCACCTTGTCCTGCAGATCACTTACATTCCACCCACACCTGCCTAAATAACCCAGAAAACCACCAGAAGACGGGCAGAATGGATTCTCCAGAGCCAAGTGTAGTTGAGAGGCCCACAGAAGAGGGTAGGAAGGGCGAAGAGGCAGTACGTGCTCATGGACTGGTGGGAGAGAGCTGGGGCAGAGGGGGAGTCTCCTGGCAAAGCAGAGCCCCTGAGTCTGGCTTGCAAAAGCGGAGGGGCCGGATGGAGTGTGTTCTGACAGCAAGTGGAACTTAACATCTGGAAGGTTATAAGCTAACAGCTCTGCTCGGAGAGCAGAAGGGCTGGAGGACAATGGGAGGGAGAGGTGTTGAGCCCCGGACAACAGACCGCAGGTTGGTGGGGAACAAAAGTGCTTGCCAGCGCCATCTCCTTCACCCATCCCCCATCCAAAATCCCAAAGGGAACCAGTTCCTGTCAGGCAACTTGCTTGCACCACATAAACACCCAACGCTGTGCTTCTGAGGATCCATCCTCCGGGCGACACTGACTCCCTACCAGTGCCGCAGGGCCCCTCCCGAAGCAGATCACCTAAGGAAAAGCGAGCTGAGCCTGCCCCTCCTGCCCCTGTGCACCTTGCTGATCCACCCCAGCTACTACATCAGATGCCCAGCACCACAAGCCTGGCAATGTGCAAGTAGCCCAGATGGGCCACGCCACCCCACAGTGAATCCTGCCCCTAGGAGAGGGGAACAGAAGGTACACACCAGTCTGACTGTGGCCCCAGCGGTGGGCTGGGGCCAGACATCAGGTCTGACTGCAGCCCCGCCCACCAACACAAGTTATTCAAGACAGCACAGGGGAAGTGCCCCAAAGTTCCGCACCACTCCAGGGACTATCCAAAATGACTAAACGGAAGAATTCCCCTCAAAAAAAACCCCCGGAAATAATGACAGCTAATGAGCTGATCAAAAACAATGTAAACAATATAACAGAAAGTGAATTTAGAATAATAGTCATAAAATTAATCACTGGGCTTGAAAACAGTATAAAGGACAGCAGAAAATCTATTGCTACAGAGATCAAGGGACTAAGGAACAGCCAGGAGGAGCTAAAAAATGTTATTAATGAGCTGCAAAATAAAATGGAGATGACCACAGCTCGGATTGAAGACGCAGAAGAGAGAATAGGTGAACTAGAAGATAAAATTATGGAAAAAGAAGAAGCTGAGAAAAAGAAAGATAAAAAACCCCAGGATTATGAGGGAAAAATTAGAGAACTAAAGATGCACTAAAGAGAAATAATCTACGCATAATTGGTATTCCAGAGGAGGAAGAGAGAGGGAAAGGTGCTGAAGGTGTACTTGAAGAAATAATAGCTGAGAACTTCCCTGATTTGAGGAAAGAAGAAGGCATTGACATCCAACAGGCACAGAGAACTCCCTTCAGATGTAACTTGAATCGATCTTCTGCACGACATATCATAGTGAAACTGGCAAAATACAAAGATAAAGAGAAAATTCTGAAAGCAGCTAGGGATAAACATGCTCTAAAATATAAAGGGGGACCAATAAGACTAGTGATGGATCTCTCTACTGAAACTTGGCAGGCCAGCAGGCCAAAAAGGAATGGCAGAAAATCTTCAATGCGATGCACAGAAAAAGTATGCAGCCAAGAATCCTCTATCCAGGAAATCTGTCATTTAGAATAGAAGGAGAGATAAAGGTCTTCCCAAACAAACAAAAACTGAAGGAACTCATCACCACTAAACCAGCCCTACAAGAGATCCTAAGGGGGATCCTGTGAGACAAAATACCAGAGACATCGCGACAAGCATGAAACCTACAGACATCAAAATGACTCTAACCCATATCTTTCTATAATAACACTGAATATAAATGGACTAAATGCGCCAACCAAAAGACATAGGGTATCAGAATGGATAAAAAAACAAGACCCATCTATTTGCTGTCTACAAGAGACTCATTTTAGACCTGAGGACACCTTCAGATTGAGAGTGAGGGGATGGAGAACTATTTATCATGCTACTGGAAGTCAAAGAAAGATGGAGTAACCATACTTATATCAGACAAACTAGACTTTAAATTAAAGGCTGTAACAAGAGATGAAGAAGGGCATTATATAATAATTACAGGGTCTATCCATCAAGAAGAACTAACAATTATAAATGTCTATGTGCCGAATACAGGAGACCCCAAATGTATAAAACAATTAATCACAAACATAAGCAACCTTATTGATAAGAATGTGGTATTTCAGGGGACTTTAACACCCCACTTACAGAAATGGATAGATCATCTAGACACACAGGCAATAAAGAAACAAGGGCCCTGAATGAGACATTGGATCAGATGGACTTGACAGATATATTTAGAACTCTGCATCCCAAAGCAACAGAATATACTTTCTTCTCGAGTGCACATGGAACATTCTCCAAGACAGATCCACATACTGGGTGCTTGTAAGTCCTTCATAAGTATACAAGAATTGAGATCATACAATGCATACTTTCAGATCACAATGCTATGAAGCTTGAAATCAACCACAGGAAAAAGTCTGGAAAACCTCCCAAAGCATGGAGGTTAAAGAACACCCTACTAAAGAATGAGTGGGTCAACCAGGCAATTAGAGAAGAAATTAAAAAATATATGGAAACAAATGAAAATGAAAATACAACAATCCAAATGCCTTGGGATGCAGCGAAGGCAGTCCTGAGAGGAAAATACATTGCAATCCAGGCCTATCTCCAGAAACAAGAAAAATCCCAAATACAAAATCTGACAGCACACCTAAAGGAAATAGAAGCAGAGCAGCAAAGACACCCCAAACCCAGAAGAAGAAGAGAAATAATAAAGATCAGAGCAGAAATAAACAATATAGAATCTAAAAAACTGTAGATCAGATCAATGAAACCAAGAGTTGTTTTTTTGAAAAAATAAACAAAATTGATGAACCTCTAGCCAGGCTTCTCAAAAAGAAAAGGGAGAGGATCCAAATAGATAAAATCATGAATGAAAGTGGAATTATTACAACCAATCCCTCAGAAATACAAGCAATTATCAGGAAATACTTAGAAAAATTATATGCCAACAAACTGGACAACCTGGAAGAAATGGACAAATTCCTAAACACCCACACACTTCCAAAACTCAAACTGGAAGAAATAGAAAGCTTGAACAGACACATAAGCAGCGAAGAAATTGAATCAGTTATCAAAAATCTCCCAACAAATAAGAGTCCAGGACCAGATGGCTTCCCTGGGGAATTCTACCAGACATTTATAGCAGACATAATACCTATCCTTCTCAAGCTATTCCAAAAAATAGAAAAGGAAGGATAACTTCCAGACTCATTCTATGAAGCCAGCATTACTTTGATTCCTAAACCAGACAGACACCCAGTAAAAACAGAGAACTACAGGCCAATATCCCAGATGAATACAGGTGGAAACATTCTCAATAAGATACTAGCAAATCGAATTCAACAGCATATAAAAAGAATTATTCACCATGATCAAGTGGGAGTCATTCCTGGGATGCAGGGCAGATTCAACATTTGCAAATCAATCAACGTGATACATCATATTAATAAAAGAAAAGATAAGAACCATATGATCCTGTCAATCGATGCAGAAAAAGCATTTGACAAAATTCAGCATCCTTTGTGAATAAAAACCCTCGAGAAAGTCGGGATAGAAGGAACATACTTAAACATCATAAAAGCCATTTATGAAAAGCCCACAGCTAACATCATCCTCAATGGGGAAAAACTGAGAGCTTTTTCCCTGAGATCAGGAACACGACAGGGATGTCCACTCTCACCGCTGTTGTTTAACATAGTGCTGGAAGTGCTAGCATCAGCAATCAGACAACAAAAGGAAATCAAAGGCATCCAAATTGGAAAGATGAAGTCAAGCTTTCACTTTTTGCAGATGACATGATATTATACATGGAAAATCTGATAGACTCTCCCAAAAGTCTGCTAGAACTGATACATGAATTCAGCAAAGTTGCAGGATACAAAATCAATGTACAGAAATCAGTTGCATTCTTATACACTAATAATGAAGCAACAGAAAGACAAATAAAGAAACTGATCCCATTCACAATTGCACCAAGAAGCATAAAATACCTAGGCATAAATCTAACCAAAGATGTAAAGGATCTGTATGCTGAAAACTATAGAAAGCTTATGAAGGAAATTGAAGAAGATATAAAGAAATGGAAAAACATTCCATGCTCATGGGTTGGAAAAATAAATATGTTAAAATGTAAATACTACCCAAAGCTATCTACACATTGAATGCAATCCCAATCAAAATTGCACCAGCATTCTTCTCAAAGCTAGAACAAGCAACCCTAAATTTTGTATGGAACCACAAAAGGCCCCGAATAGCCAAAGGAATTGTGAAGAAGAAGACCAAAGCAGGAGGCATCACAATCCCAGACTTTAGCCTCTACTACAAAGCTGTCATCATCAAGACAGCATGGTATTGGCACAAAAACAGACACATAGACCAATGGAATAGAATAGAAACCCCAGAACTAGACCCACTAACATATGGCCAACTCATCTTTGACAAAGCAGGAAAGAACATCCAATGGAAAAAAGACAGTCTCTTTTACAAATGGTGCTGGGAGAACTGGACAGCAACATGCAGAAGAATGAAACTAGACCACTTTCTTACACCATTCACAAAAATAAACTCAAAATTGATACAGAACCTGAATGTGAGACAGGAAATCATCAAAACCCAGTGGAGAAAGCAAGAAAAGACCTCTCTGACCTCAGCCACAGCAATCTCTTACTTGACACATCCCCAAAGGCAAGGGAATTAAAAGCAAAAGTGAATTACTGGGACCTTATGAAGATAAAAAGCTTCTGCACAGCAAAGGAAACAACCAACAAAACTAAAAGGCAAACAACGGGATGGGAAAAGACATTTGTAAATGACATATCGGACAAGGGGCTAGTATCAAAAATCTATAAAGAGCTCACCAAACTCCACACCCAAAAAACAAATAACCCAGTGAAGAAATGGGCAGAAAACATGAATAGACACTTCTCTAAAGAAGACATCCGGATGGCCAACAGGAACATGAAAAGATGCTCAATGTCGCTCCTCATCAGGGAAATACAAATCAAAACCACACTCAGATATAACCTCATGCCAGTCAGAGTGGCCAAAATGAACAAATCAGGAGACTATAGATGCTGGAGAGGATGTGGAGAAACGGGAACCCTCTTGCACTGTTGGTGGGAATGCAAACTGGTGCAGCCACTCTGGAAAACTGTGTGGAGGTTCCTCAAAAAATTAAAAATAGACCTACCCTATGACCCAGCAATAGCACTGCTAGGAATTTACCCAAGGGATATAGGAGTACTGATGCATAGGGGCACTTGTACCCCAATGTTTATAGCAGCACTCTCAACAATAGCCAAATTGTGGAAAGAGCCTAAATGTCCATCAACTGATGAATGGATAAAGAAATGGTAGTTTATATACACAATGGAGTACTACGTCGCAATGAGACAGAATGAAATATGACCCTTTGTAACAACGTGGATGGAACTGGAGAGTGTGATGCTAAGTGAAATAAGCCATACAGAGAAAGACAGATACCTAATGTTTTCACTCTTATGTATATCCTGAGAAACTTAACAGAAATCCATGGGGGAGGAGAAGGAAAAAAAGATGTTAGAGTGGGAAAGAGCATAAGAGCATAAGAAATGCTTAAAAACTGAGAACAAAGTGAGGGTTGATGGGGGGGTGGGAGGGAGGGGAGGGTAGGTGATGGGTATTGAAGAGGGCATCTTTTGGGATGAGCACTGGGTGTTGTATGGAAAATAATTTGACAATAAATTTTATATATTAAAAAAAAAAGAATTAGAGAAATCAGTGACTCATTAAAAAGGAACAACATCAGAATCATAGGGGTCCCAGAAGAGGAAGAGAGAGAGATAGGGGTAGAAAGGTTATGAGAGGAAATCATAGCAGAAAACTTTCCTAACCTGGGGAAAGACACAGACATCAAAATCCAGGAAGCACAAAGGACCCCCATTAGATTCAACAAAAACCGACCATCAACAAGACATATCATAGTCAAATTCACAAAATAATCAGGCAAGGAGAGAATCATGAAAGCAGCAAGGGAAAAAAAAGTCCCTAACTTACAAGGGAAGACAGATGAGGTTTGCAGCAGACCTATCCACAGAAACTTAGCATGCCAGAAAGGAGTGACAGGATATATTCAGTGTGCTGAATCAGAAAAATATGCAGCCAAGAATTCTTTATCCAGCAAGGCTGTCATTCAAAATAGAAGGAGAGAGTAAAATTTCCCAGACAAACAAAAATTAAAGGAGTTTGTGGCCACTAAACCAGCCATGCAAGAAATTTTAAGGGGCACTCTCTGAGGGGAGAAGAGATGTATATATATATATATATATATATATATATATATATATATATACATGTATATATATATATATGTATATATACACACACACATGTATATACATATGTATATGTATATATACATGTATCTATACATGTATCTATATGTATATACATGTGTGTATATATATATATGTGTATATATATACCAAAAGCAGCAAAGATTATAAAGGACCAGAGAACACCACCAGAAACTTGAAACTTGAACTCTACAAGCATCATAATGGCAAAAAATTCATATTTTTCACTCTAAAAGTCACTCTAAATTTCAATGGATCAATGCTCCAATCAAAAGACACAGGGTAACAGAATGGATAAGAAAACAAGATCCATCTATATGCTGTTTACAAGAGACCCACTTTAGACCTAAAGACACCTTCAGATTGAAAATAAGGGGATGGAGAACCATCTATCATGATAATGGTCAACCAAAGAAAGCCGGAGTAGCCATACTTATATCAGACAATCTAGACTTTAAAATAAAGACTGTATCAAGAGATGCAGAAGGGCATTATATCATAATCAAGGGGTCTATAGACCAAGAAGACCTAACAATTGTAAACATTTATGCGCCAAATGTGAGAGCACCCAAATATATAAATCAATTAATCACAAACATAAAGAAACTCATCAATAGTAATACCATAATAGTAGGAGACTTCAACACCCCACTCACAGCAACGGACAGATCATCTAATCAAAAAATCAACAAGGAAACAACGACTTTGAATGACCACTGGACCAGATGGACTTAACAGATATATTCAGAACATTTCATCCTAAAGCAGCAGAATATACATTCTTCTCCAGTGCACATGGAATGTTCTCCAGAATAGACCATATACTGGGACATAAATCAGCCCTAAGTAAGTATAAAAAGATTGAGATCATACCGTGCATATTTTCAGACCACAATGCTATGAAACTCAAAATCAACCACAAGAAAAAATTTGTAAAGGTAACAAATGCTTGGAGACTGAAGAACATCCTACTAAAGAATGAATGGGCTAACCAAGCAGTTAAAGAGGAAATCAAAAAGTATATGGAAGTCAATGAAAATGATAACACCACAACCCAAAACCTCTGGGACGCAGCAAAGGCGGTCATAAGAGGAAAGTATATAGCAATCCAGACCTTCCTAAAGAAGGAAGAAAGATCTCAGATACACAACCTAACCTTACAGCCTTAAGGAGCTGGAAAAAGAACAACAAATAAAACCCAAAACCAGCAGAAGACAGGAAATAATAAAGATTAGAGCAGAAATTAATGCTATCGAAACCAAAAAAAACAAAAAAAACAAAAAACAAAAAACAGTAGAACAGATCAAGCAAACCAGAAGCTGGTTCTTTGAAAGAATTAACAAAATTGATAAACCACTAGCCAGTTTGATCAAAAAGAAAAAGGAAAGGACCCAAATACATAAAATCAAGAATGAAAGAGGATAGATCACAACCAACACAGCAGAAAAAAATTAATAATAAGAGAATATTATGAGCAATTATATGCCAATAAAATGGGCAACCTGGAAGAAATGGACAAATTCCTGGAAACATATACACTACCAAAACTGAAACAGGAAGAAATAGAAAATTTGAACAGACCCATAACCAGTAAGGAAATCGAATTAGTAATCAAAAATCTGTGGAAACCAATTTGTCAATAAATTTCAGAAAATAAAAAAAAAAAAAGGAAAAAAAAAATCTGCCAAAAAACAAGAGTCCAGGGCCAGATGGCTTTCCAGGGGAATTCTACCAAACATTTAAGGAAGAGTTAACACCTATTCTCTTGAAACTATTCCAAAAAATAGAAATGGAAGGAAAACTTCCAAACTCTTTCTATGAAACCAGCATTACCTTGATTCCAAAACCAGAGACCACACTAAAAAGGAGAATTATAGACCAATTTCCCTGATGAACATGGATGCAAATATCCTCAACAAGTTATTAGCCAACAGACCCCAAACAATACATTAAAAAAATTATTCATCACGACCAAGCAGGATTTTTACCTGGGATGCAGGGCTGGTTCAATATCCACATAACAATTAACGTGATTCATCACATCAATAAAAGAAAGGACAAGAACCATATTACCCTCTCAATAGATGCAGAGAAAGCATTTAACAAAATACAGCATCTTTTCTTGATAAAACCCTCAACAAAGTAGGCATAGAAGGAGCATACCTCGAGATCATAAAAGCCATATATGAATGACCCAACGCTAATATCATCCTCAATGGGGAAAAACTGAGAGCTTTCCCCCTAAGGTCAGGAACAAGACAGGGATGTCCATTGTCGCCACTGTTATTCAACATAGTATTGGAAGTCTTAGCCTCTGCAATCAGATGACACAAAGAAATAAAAGGCATCCAAATTGGCCTGGAGGAGGTCAAACTTTCACTCTTCACAGATGACATGATACTCTATATGGAAAACCCAAAAGACTCCATCAAAAAACTGCTAGAATTGATTCATGAATTCAGCAAAGTTGCAGGACATAAAATCCATGCACGGAAATCGGTTGCATTCCTATACACCAACAATGAAGCGACACAAAGAGAAATCAAGGAATCGATCCCATTTACAGTTGCACAAAAAAACCATGAAATACCTATGAATAAATCTAACCAAAGAGGGGAAAAATCTATACACTGAAAACTATAGAAACCTTATGAAAGAAATTGAAGAAGACACAAAGAAATAGAAAAAGATTCCATGCTCCTGGATAGGAGAACAAATATTGTTAAAATGTTGATACTACCCAAAGCAATCTACATATTCAATGCAATCACTATCAAAGTAACACCAGCATTCTTCACAGAGCGAGAACAAATAATACTAAAATTTGTATGGAACGAGAAAAGAAAAATAGCCAAAGCGATCTTGAAAAAGAAAACCAAAGCAACAGTTATCACAACCCCAGACTTCAAGCTATACTACAAAGCTGTAATCATCAAGACAGTATGGTACTGGCACAAGAACAGACACTCAGATTAATGGAACAGAATAGAGAACCCAGAAATGGACCCACAAACGTATGTCCAACTAATCTTTGACAAAGCAGGAAAGAATATCCAATGGAATAAAGACAACCTTTTCAGCAAGTGGTGCTGGGAAAACTGGACAGCGACATGCAGAAGAATGAACCTAGACCACCTTCTTACACCATACCCAAAAATAAACTCAAAATGGATTAAAGACCTCAATGTAAGACAGGAAGCCATCAAAATCCTCGAGGAGAAAGCTTGCAAAAACCTCTTTGATCTAGGCCGCAGCAACTTCTTACTCAACACGTCTCCAGAGGCAAGGGAAACAAAAGCAAAAATGAGCTACTGGGAACTCATCAAAATAAAAGGCTTCTGCACAGCGAAGGAAACAATCAGGAAAATTAAAAGGCAACTGACAGAATGGGAGAAGATATTTACAAATGACATACCAGATAAAGGGTTAGTATTCAAAATCTATAAAGAACTTATCAAACTCAACACCCAAAAAACAAATAATCCACTGAAGAAATGGGCGAAAGACATGAATAGACACTTCTCCAAAGAAGACATCCAGATGGCCAACCGGCACATGAAAAAATGCTCAACATCACTCATCATCAGGGAAATACAAATCAAAATCACAATGAGATACCACCTAAACCTGTCAGAATAGCTAACATTCACAACTCAGGCAACAACAGATGTTGGCGAGGATGCGGAGAAAGAGGATCTCTTTTGCATTGTTGGTGGGAATGCAAGGTGGTACAGCCACTCTGGAAAACAGTATGGAGGTTCCTCAAAAAACTAAAAATAGAACTACCCTATGACTCAGCAATTGCACTACTAGGCATTTATCCATGGGATACAGGTGTGCTGTTTCGAAGGGACACATGCACCCCCATGTTTATAGCAGCACTATCAACAATAGCCAAAGTCTATTTGGAAAGAGCCCAAATGTCCACCTATGTCCAAGAGCCCAAATGTCCACCTATGGATGAATGGATAAAGAAGATGTAGTATATATATACAATAGAGTATTACACAGCAATCAAAAAGAATGAAATCTTGCCATTTGCAACTACATGGATGGAACTGGAGGGTATTATGCTAAGTGAAATTAGTCAATCAGAGAAAGACAAAAATCATATGACTTCACTCATACGAGGACTTTAAGAGACAAAACAGATGAACATAAGAGAAGAGAAACAAAAATAATATAAAAACAAGGAGGGGGACAAAACAGAAGAGACTCATAAATATGGAGAACAAACTGAGGGTTACTGGAGGGGTTGTGGGAGGGGGGATGTGTTAAATGGGTAAGGGGCATTAAGGATTCTACTTCTGAAATCATTGTTGCACTATATGCTAACTAATTTGGATGTAAATTTTTAAAAATGAAAAATAAAATTAAAAAAATAAATAAATTGATATAACCACTTAAAAAAATAAACAGACTTATCATTTAGAAAAAAAAAGAAATGAAAGTGCCAACATAGTAAAACATCTGGCAAAAATTAATGAGTATTAACCTGTAGGTAAATATGGCAGACTGAAAATAGGCACTTAATTTCAGTCACCCTTGAAATCCTACTAAAATGGCAATTTACACCTGGCAGTTTAGCAAAAGAATATAAGATAAACAAAAATGTTTTTAAACCAGCAAATCGACCGGCGGCAAGATGGCGGCTTAGGAGGACGCTGGGCTCACCGCACGTCCTGCTGATCACTTAGATTCCATCTACACCTGCCTAAATAACCCAGAAAAACGCCAGAGGATTAGCAGAACGGAGTCGCCGGAGCCAAGCACAGACGAGAGGCCCACGGAAGAGGGTAGGAAGGGCGGCGAGGCGGTGCGCGCTCCACGGACTGGCGGGAGGGAGCCGGGGCGGAGGGGCGGCTCGCAGGCCAAGCAGAGCCGCTGAGACTGGCTTGCAAAAGCGGAGGGGCCTGACGGACTGTGTTCCCACAACAAGCGCGACTTAGAGTCTGGGAGGTCATAAGTTAACAGCTCTGCTCGGAAAGCGGGAAGGCTGGAGGACAAAGGGAGGGAGAGCTGCTGAGCCCCCTGACAACAGAGCTCAGTTTGGTGGGGAACAAAGGCGCTCGCCAGCGCCATCTCCCCCACCCATCCCCCAGCCAAAATCCCAAAGGGAACCAGTTCCTACCAGGGAACTTGCTCGCTCCGCGCAAACACCCAACTCTGCGCTTCGGCGGAGCCAAACCTCCGGCAGCGGATCTGACTCCCTCCCGCTGCCACAGGGCCCCTCCTGAAGTAGATCACCTAAGGAGAAGCGATCTAAGCCTGCCCCTCCTGCCCCCGAGCACCTTGCCTACCCACCCCAGCTAATACGCCAGATCCCCAGCATCACAAGCCTGCCAGGGTGCAAGTAGCCCAGACGAGCCACACCACCCCACAGTGAATCCCGCCCCTAGGAGAGGGGAGGAGAAGGCACACACCAGTCTGACTGTGGCCCCAGCGGTGGGCTGGGGGCAGACATCAGGTCTGACTGCGGCCCCGCCCACCAACTCCAGTTATACACCACAGCACAGGGGAAGTGCCCTGCAGGTCCTCACCACTCCAGGGACTATCCAAAATGACCAAGCGGAAGAACTCCCCTCAGAAGAATCTCCAGGAAATAACAACAGCTAATGAGCTGATCAAAAAGGACTTAAATAACATAACAGAAAGTGAATTTAGAATAATAGTCATAAAATTAATCGCTGGGCTTGAAAACAGTATCCAGGACAGCAGAGAATCTCTTGCTACAGAGATCAAGGGACTAAGGAACAGTCACGAGGAGCTGAAAAACGCTTTAAACGAAATGCATAACAAAATGGAAACCACCACAGCTCGGCTTGAAGAGGCAGAGGAGAGAATAGGTGAACTAGAAGATAAAGTTATGGAAAAAGAGGAAGCTGAGAAAAAGAGAGATAAAAAAATCCAGGAGTATGAGGGGAAAATTAGAGAACTAAGTGATACACTAAAAAGAAATAATATACGCATAATTGGTATCCCAGAGGAGGAAGAGAGAGGGAAAGGTGCTGAAGGGATACTTGAAGAAATAATAGCTGAGAACTTCCCTGAACTGGGGAAGGAAAAAGGCATTGAAATCCAAGAGGCACAGAGAACTCCCTTCAGACGTAACTTGAATCGATCTTCTGCACGACATATCATAGTGAAACTGGCAAAATACAAGGATAAAGAGAAAATTCTGAAAGCAGCAAGGGGTAAACGTGCCCTCACATATAAAGGGAGACCTATAAGACTCGTGACTGATCTCTCTTTTGAAACTTGGCAGGCCAGAAAGAATTGGCACGAGATTTTCAGGGTGCTAGACAGAAACAATATGCAGCCAAGAATCCTTTATCCAGCAAGTCTGTCATTTAGAATAGAAGGAGAGATAAAGGTCTTCCCAAACAAACAAAAACTGAAGGAATTTGTCACCACTAAACCAGCCCTACAAGAGATCCTAAGGGGGACCCTGTGAGACAAAGTCCCAGAGTCATCACTATAAGCATAAAACATACAGACATCACAATGACTCTAAACCCGTATCTTTCTATAATAACACTGAATGTAAATGGATTAAATGCGCCAACCAAAAGACATAGGGTATCAGAATGGATAAAAAAACAAGACCCATCTATTTGCTGTCTACAAGAGACTCATTTTAGACCTGAGGACACCTTTAGATTGAGAGTGAGGGGATGGAGAACTATTTATCATGCGACTGGAAGCCAAAAGAAAGCTGGAGTAGCCATACTTATATCAGACAAACTAGACTTTAAATTAAAGGCTGTAACAAGAGATGAAGAAGGACATTATATAATAGTTACAGGGTCTATCCATCAGGAAGAGCTAACAATTATCAATGTCTATGCACCGAATACCGGAGCCCCCAAATATATAAAACAATTACTCATAAACATAAGCAACCTTATTGATAAGAATGTGGTAATTGCAGGGGACTTTAATACACCACTTACAGAAATGGATAGATCATCTAGACACACGGTCAATAAAGAAACAAGGACCCTGAATGAGACATTGGATCAGATGGACTTGACAGATATATTTAGAACTCTGCATCCCAAAGCAACAGAATATACTTTCTTCTCGAGTGCACATGGAACATTCTCCAAGATAGATCATATACTGGGTCACAAAACAGCCCTTCATAAGTTTACAAGAATTGAAATTATACCATGCTTACTTTCAGACCACAATGCTATGAAGCTTGAAATCAACCACAGGAAAAAGTCTGGAAAACCTCCAAAAGCATGGAGGTTAAAGAACACCCTACTAACGAATGAGTGGGTCAACCAGGCAATTAGAGAAGAAATTAAAAAATATATGGAAACAAACGAAAATGAAAATACAACAATCCAAACACTTTGGGATGCAGCGAAGGCAGTCCTGAGAGGAAAATACATTGCAATCCAGGCCTATCTCTAGAAACAAGAAAAATCCCAAATACAAAATCTAACAGCACACCTAAAGGAACTAGAAGCAGAACAGCAAAGGCAGCCTAAGCCCAGCAGAAGAAGAGAAATAATAAAGATCAGAGCAGAAATAAACAATATAGAATCTAAAAAAACTGTAGAGCAGATCAACGAAACCAAGAGTTGGTTTTTTGAAAAAATAAACAAAATTGACGAACCTCTAGCCAGGCTTCTCAAAAAGAAAAGGGAGATGACCCAAATAGATAAAATCATGAATGAAAATGGAATGATTACAACCAATCCCTCAGAGATACAAACAATTATCAGGGAATACTATGAAAAATTATATGCCAACAAATTGGACAACCTGGAAGAAATGGACAAATTCCTGAACACCCACACTCTTCCAAAACTCAATCAGGAGGAAATAGAAAGCTTGAACAGACCCATAACCAGTGAAGAAATTGAATCGGTTATCAAAAATCTCCCAACAAATAAGAGTCCAGGACCAGATGGCTTCCCAGGGGAGTTCTACCAGACGTTTAAAGCAGAGATCATACCTATCCTTCTCAAGCTATTCCAAGAAATAGAAAGGGAAGGAAAACTTCCAGACTCATTCTATGAAGCCAGTATTACTTTGATTCCTAAACCAGACAGAGACCCAGTAAAAAAAGAGAACTACAGGCCAATATCCCTGATGAATATGGATGCAAAAATTCTCAATAAGGTACTAGCAAATCGAATTCAACGGCATATAAAAAGAATTATTCACCATGATCAAGTGGGATTCATTCCTGGGATGCAGGGCTGGTTCAACATTCGCAAATCAATCAACGTGATACATCACATTAACAAAAAAAAAGAGAAGAACCATATGATCCTGTCAATCGATGCAGAAAAGGCCTTCGACAAAATCCAGCACCCTTTCTTAATAAAAACGCTTGAGAAAGTCGGGATAGAAGGAACATACTTAAAGATCATAAAAGCCATTTATGAAAAGCCCACAGCTAACATCATCCTCAACGGGGAAAAACTGAGAGCTTTTTCCCTGAGATCAGGAACACGACAAGGATGCCCACTCTCACCGCTGCTGTTTAACATAGTGCTGGAAGTTCTAGCATCAGCAATCAGACAACAAAAGGAAATCAAAGGCATCCAAATTGGCAAAGATGAAGTCAAGCTTTCGCTTTTTGCAGATGACATGATATTATACATGGAAAATCCGATAGACTCCACCAAAAGTCTGCTAGAACTGATACAGGAATTCAGCAAAGTTGCAGGATACAAAATCAATGTACAGAAATCAGTTGCATTCTTATACACTAACAATGAAGCAACAGAAAGACAAATAAAGAAACTGATCCCATTCACAATGGCACCAAGAAGCATAAAATACCTAGGAATAAATCTAACCAAAGATGTAAAGGATCTGTATGCTGAAAACTATAGAAAGCTTCTGAAGGAAATTGAAGAAGATTTAAAGAAATGGAAAGACATTCCCTGCTCATGGATTGGAAAAATAAATATTGTCAAAATGTCAATACTACCCAAAGCTATCTACACATTCAATGCAATCCCAATCAAAATTGCACCAGCATTCTTCTCGAAACTAGAACAAGCCATCCTAAAATTCATATGGAACCACAAAAGGCCCCGAATAGCCAAAGGAATTTTGAAGAAGAAGACCAAAGCAGGAGGCATCACAATCCCAGACTTTAGCCTCTACTACAAAGCTGTCATCATCAAGACAGCATGGTATTGGCACCAAAACAGACACATAGACCAATGGAATAGAATAGAAACCCCAGAACTAGACACACAAACGTATGGCCAACTCATCTTTGACAAAGCAGGAAAGAACATCCAATGGAAAAAAGACAGCCTCTTTAACAAATGGTGCTGGGAGAACTGGACAGCAACATGCAGAAGGTTGAAACTAGACCACTTTCTCACACCATTCACAAAAATAAACTCAAAATGGATAAAGGACCTAAATGTGAGACAGGAAACCATCAAAACCTTAGAGGAGAAAGCAGGAAAAGACCTCTCTGACCTCAGCCGTAGCAATCTCTTACTCGACACATCCCCAAAGGCAAGGGAATTAAAAGCAAAAGTGAATTACTGGGACCTTATGAAGATAAAAAGCTTCTGCACAGCAAAGGAAACAACCAACAAAACTAAAAGGCAACCAACGGAATGGGAAAAGATATTCGCAAATGACATATCGGACAAAGGGCTAGTCTCCAAAATCTATAAAGAGCTCACCAAACTCCACACCCAAAAAACAAATAACCCAGTGAAGAAATGGGCAGAAAACATGAATAGACACTTCTCTAAAGAAGACATCCGGATGGCCAACAGGCACATGAAAAGATGTTCAGCGTCACTCCTTATCAGGGAAATACAAATCAAAACCACACTCAGGTATCACCTCACGCCAATCAGAGTGGCCAAAATGAACAAATCAGGAGACTATAGATGCTGGAGAGGATGTGGAGAAACGGGAACCCTCTTGCACTGTTGGTGGGCATGCAAATTGGTGCAGCCGCTCTGGAAAGCAGTGTGGAGGTTCCTCAGAAAATTAAAAATAGACCTACCCTATGACCCAGCAATAGCACTGCTAGGAATTTATCCAAGGGACACAGGAGCACTGATGCATAGGGCCACTTGTACCCCAATGTTCATAGCAGCACTCTCAACAATAGCCAAATTATGGAAAGAGCCTAAATGTCCATCAACTGATGAATGGATAAAGAAATTGTGGTTTATATACACAATGGAATATTACGTGGCAATGAGAAAAAATGAAATATGGCCTTTTGTAGCAACGTGGATGGAACTGGAGAGTGTGATGCTAAGTGAAATAAGCCATACAGAGAAAGACAGATACCATATGGTTTCACTCTTATGTGGATCCTGAGAAACTGAACAGGAACCCATGGGGGAGGGAAAGGAAAAAAAAAAAAAAAAGAGGTTAGAATGGGAGAGAGCCAAAGCATAAGAGACTGTTAAAAACTGAGAACAAACTGAGGGTTGATGGGGGGTGGGAGGGAGGAGAGGGTGGGTGATGGGTATTGAGGAGGGCACATTTTGGGATGAGCACTGGGTGTTGTATGGAAACCAATTTGTCAATAAATTTCATTAAAAAAAAAATAAATCACTACCAAAAAAAAAAAAAAAAAAAATAAACCAGCAAATCAAGGGGAGTTTAACAGTTTAAAAAAAGTTGATCAATGTAATTTGCCATGTTAAGAAGTTAAAGAAGAGGGGCGCCTGGGTGGCTCAGTTGGTTAAGCAGCTGACTCTTGATTTCTGCTCCGGTCATGATCTCACTGTTCATGGGATTGAGCCCCATGTGGGGTTCTGAACTGACAGTTAAGATCCTGCTTGGGATTCTCCCTCTCCCTCTCTTTTTGCCCTACCCTGATTTACATGCTCTCTCTCTTTCTCTCTCTCTCTCAAAATAAATAAATAAACTTAAAAAAAGAAGTTAAAGAAGAAAAATTGTACAATCAGTTCAATAGATGTAGAAAAACATGTGATAAAATTCAACATACTTTCATGATTAAAAAGAAAAAGCTCAGGAAACTTAAAACACAAGGGATCATTTTTATAAAAAAATAAATAAAAATCAATCTTAACCCACAACCAAACATAATTTTTAATGCAGAGACACTGAAAGTTATCTTTTTGATGTAAGTAACAAAATAAGGATGCCTCTGTCTCATTTCTTGTCAACATTGCCCTAAAGGTCCTAGCCAAAACTATAAAGCAAAATGAAGAAATATAATGTATAAGGGTTAAACACAAAATACAACTGTCATTATTTGCAAGTGTTATGATTGTGTTCCTAGAAATACAAAAATAATCTAGTGATAATTAATGCAGTTTAGCAAGGTTGCTAGATACAACATCAATATAAAATTTATTTCTATATATGAGCAACAAACATTTAAAAAACAAAAGTTAAAATAATATGCCATTTATTATATTATCAAAATTTAAGTAATTAGGAATAATTATAGCCTAAGATTTGTAAGGCGTATATGGCAAAAGACTATGAAATTTTAATAAAGAAAGTTAAAGGAGACCTAAACCAAGTACAGAGACTAAGCACATGGATTTGGGGGCTCTCTATTATTAAATAACAGTTCTCCACAAATGTATCTACAATTTCAATGCAATTAAATAAAAATCTCAATAGGTCTGAAGAAATAATAACAAGCCAATTCTATAAAAAATATATATAATACAAAAAAAAAAAACCCAAGACTAGAATACACAAGAAACAATTATAGTAAAGACTTTGGCTCTACCAAAAATAAAGATATTAAAGTACAGCACTTAAAAGAAGGTAGTGGAGAAAGAATGAAATCTGGCCATTTGTAGCAATGTGGATGGAACTGGAGAGTGTTATGCTAAGTGAAATAAGTCAGAGAAAGACAGATACCATATGTTTTCACTCATATGTGGATCCTAAGAAACTTAACAGAAAACCATGGGGGAGGGGAAGGGGGAAAAAAAGTTACAGAGAGGGAAGAAGGCAAACCATAAGAGACTCTTAAATACTGAGAACAAACTGAGGGTTGATGAGGGGTACAGGGGAGGGGAAAGTGGGTGATGGACATTGAGGAAGGCACCTGTTGGGATGAGCACTGGGTGTTGTATGGAAATCAATTTGACAATACATTATATTTAAAAAAATAAAAATAAATAAAAAAAATAAAAGAAGGTAGTGGTGCAAGAACAGGCCAATAGACAAATCAAATAAAATATGTGTGCTCCAGAAACTGACCTACACGTATATGGGTACTTGACTTATGACAAGTCATAATAATAATGTAGAGTAGTTAGAAGTGGGTGGTCTTTTCAGTACATAATGACAGGAACGTTGAGCATCCTTTTGGGGAAAAATGATATTGGAACACTTACTATGCAATGAAATCAAAATCAATTCCACCTAGCTCATGGCACTGAATAGGAAAGGCAAAATAATAAACCCTTTTAGAAGATAATATAGGTGAATATTTTCAGAACTTCAGGGTAAGGATATAGTCCCAAACAAAACACAAAAAAAAGTATAAGGCTAATATTAATTAAAATATTAATAAATTTGACAAAATTTAAACTAAATACTTCTGTTCATGAAATTACACCACCAAAATAAACAATGACACTCCAGGAGTAATGAATGCCCTTTGTATCTAGATTGTA
The DNA here is from genome assembly GCF_022837055.1 of Prionailurus viverrinus. Taxonomy (NCBI): domain Eukaryota; kingdom Metazoa; phylum Chordata; class Mammalia; order Carnivora; family Felidae; genus Prionailurus; species Prionailurus viverrinus. The sequence continues at coordinate 20,624,799 of NC_062571.1, read as the reverse complement.
ATCTCATTATACTATTTCTCCAAAAAGAGAACCAGAGCACCTTTTAGTGATGGCAGTTCCAAATCTGTAACACCAAATGTACAGGATGAATCAGAGATATCTTGTCCAGCCTGAAAGCAAGAAAGTTATCAATGGCTACTAGTGTCATACTGAAAGAACACAGGAGCCAATTAGAAGGGGCTCATACTGACCAAAGATGGGACAACTTAAGCATCTAAAAAAATAATGGCTCCAATGAATTGAAGTATATCAAATATATACAAATCCATTTTTCATAATGATAGTCCAAAAATAAAAACTCAAAAATAAAAACTCAAATCTAAGAATTACTATGAGTGGGAAAAACTGGCATTATGTGCCTCCAGACATGATGGAGAGGAACTATATAGCATTACACCTATATACTGACAACAGAGATTTGGAAATTGACATTAAAGAGGATTACCACTTATGACAGCAAAAAAATAACAAATACTTATGGTGACCTTGGGTTAAGTGGAGATTTCTTAGATATGATGCCAAAAACAATTCATAACAAATTCATAAATTGGACTTCAACAAAATTTAAAACTTTTGCTCTGTAAAAATACACCATTTTTCTTTAAATGAAAGAATGAAAATTAAATAAAAGAATGAGAATGAAAAGGCAAGAGACATACTGGGAAAAATCTTTGCAAAGCATATATCTGATAAAAGACTTGTATCCAGATTATATAAAGAACACTCAAAGCTCAGCTATAAGAGAAAAAAACAAGACAATTAAAAATTAGGTAAAAGATTTAATCAGATATTTCACCAAAGAAGATCTATAAAGGGCACATGAAAATGATTTCAATATCATTGGTCATTAGGGAAATGCAAATTAAAAGCACAATGAGGTTCCACTAGAATGGCTAAAATTTAAAAGACAGACTTTATGAGTGTGGGTGGGATGTAGAAAACTGAAACTTTCATACACTGCTGGTCTGCATGTAAAATGGCACAACCACATTGAAAAACATTTTGGCAGTTTCTTTAAAAGTTAAACATATACCGCTTCTGCCAATGTGTTATTCTGGTGGTGGTGGTGGATCACCCTTTGCCTGGCAAAATGGACACTGAGGCCATGAGCAGATACACCAACCCAATGAACTTTGGTTGTCCTCTCCCGTCTGACTGTGGTGCTGTTGACCATTGGCATGTTCTTCACTGCCTGGTTCTTTATTTATGAGGTTACCTCCACTAAGTACATTTATCTACAAACAGCTTCTCATCTACTTGGTGGCCTTGCTTTTCATGGGCTTTGGAGTCCTCTTCCTGTTGCTCTGGGTTGTCATCTATGTATGGGCTCCCAATGGTTCCAACCAGGTGGCTTCACTGAATATCTGCTTTTGCAAATTAATTTTTTTACTATTGCTGGAAGTGTCCCATTTGCTGCTCACAATAAAGGCAGATGTGTGACCAAAAAAAAAAAAAAGTTAAACTATACCTATAATACTATCCAGTCATTTAATTCCTAGGTATTTACCCAAGAGAAAGGGAGATACATGTCCACACAAAGACTTGCACATGAAGCATATGGCTTTATTTTTAATAGCCAAAACGTGGAGACAACTCAAATGTCTATCAGCAGATGAATAGATAAATTGTGGTATATCCATACAATGGAAGGCTCAGCAATAACAGGGCAGGAACTAGTGATATAACAACATGAGTGAATCTTAAATTACTTATGCTGAATGAAAGAATCACTGTGTGATTCCATTTACATAAAATTCTAGAAAATTCAAACTCATTTATAGAGATACATAGAAGATCAGTGGTCACGTAGGAAGAGTAAAGTGGAGGGATTAACAAGGGTCATAAGGCTGGTCACAGGCCCATTGCATGGTGTCAGAGCACCAGTAAAATGATGACAGCGTAAAAGTGGGAGAGGAACGAGCAGCAGTGATGGGATTGCATAAAAGAAATTGATCAATTGAGTAAATCTGTTAAGGATAATGGAATCAGTTTCCTGTTGGGAGAAAGGGAGTAAATGTGTGGAAAGAAGGAAAACTAGAATGAACCTTGTGGTGCTAAAATAAAATTAGAGTTGTCACTGTAGATTCATAGTTTTCAACACATAGATTGATAGGTAAATATAGATGTAAATGTGTATTGTTATATGTGAATATATTTTATTTTATTATTTTATTTTGTTTATTTAAATCCAAATTAGTTAACATATAGTATAATAATGGTTTTAGGAGTAGAATTTAGTGATTTATCACTTACATATAACAGTGCTTATCCCAAGTGCCCTTCTTAATGTCCATCACCCATTTAACCCATCCCCCCATCTAACACCCCTCCAGCAACCATCAGTTTGTTCTCTGTATTTAAGAGTCTCTTAGGGTTTGTCTCTCTGTTTTATGATATGTTAAATAAGCCAGTCAGAGAAAGACAAATATCATATGATTTCACTCATATGTAGAATTTAAGAAACTAAACAGATGAACATAGGGGAAGGGAAGGGAAGGGAAAATAAGATAAAAACAGAGAATGAATATTATATATATATGATATATATGCATACATATGCATATATACATACATATATACATATAAATGTATACATACACATACATATATTCTCTAGCTATGTCCACTAAGAGAACATGTGAGCAGTAATACCTTCAAAAGCAATAAGCACATCTAGTATGCAGATCTTATTCTCTAAATCCACGAAGTGGAATCTTGGAATTAAATTTCTTAGAGAAATAGTCAGTTTCAAGATAAGGTCAGGAAAAGTAGAACATGATCCTGGAATATTCTTTCTTTTTGTGCCAGAAAATAAGGAATGGCTTAAAGAATGATGGTGATATGTCAAAATGGCAAAGACCTGTCTTGAAGGGACTATCCCACACATCTGGGATGATTTAAGCATCACAGTAAATCATATGTTAAAGCACTATAATCCTTTGAATAAAATTGGAAACCATGACTCAACATAAATTTAAAAATTAATAAGCTGAGTTTCATAAGATATTTAAATGAGGTACTTCAATATGATCAAAGAATCTCCCCACAAAATATCTGTTAATTATAAAGGACAAAAGAGTAAATTTGCAGCTGAGAAGGATAGCAAACTTAACTACCTTAATCAAGTGATCAAAACTAACAACATCAATAACAGAACAAATAGAAACTCTATGCCACCTGGTAGAATGCAATGAAAAGAACATAACATCACTTTTTTTTAATTTTTAAAAAATCTTTATTTTTGAGAGAGAGACAGAGAGACAGAGTGCAAGCAGGGGAGCGGCAGAGGGAGAGGAAGACACAGAATCCGAAGCAGGCTGCAGGCTCTGAGTTGTCAGCACTGAGCTCAATGTGGGGCTTGAACCCACTAACGGGGAGATCATGACCTGAGCTGATGTCGACGCTTAACCAACTGAGCCACCCAGGCGCCCCATGAACATAACATCACTTTTATAATTTTCTTGGCAAAGATGCATAAAGTAAATCTAATCAAGAGTAAATATCAGATAATCTTAAATGGAGCGACATTTTAAAAATAATTGACCTATAATCTGCAAAAGCTTCATGGTTATGACAGTCAAAGAAAATTGGAGGAACTGTTTTGAATTGAATTGAAGAAGCCTCAAGAGTGTGTGATTCTGAACTGGAGGTTTTGAATTTTGGAATTGCAAATTAGGGAGTAGGTATAAAAGACAGTATTGAGACAATGTGCAAAACTTGAATGGAATCTAAGGATTAGATGGTATGATACCAATGCTAATTTCCTGCTTTTGATAGTTGTATTGAGGTTATACAATAGAATGTTCTTGTTTATAAGAAACACATACTAATCTACTCCTGAAATCACTGGTTCACTATATGCTAACTAATTTGGATGTAAATTTTTAAAAATAAAAAATAAAATTAAAAAAAATAAATTTTTAAAGAAAAAAAAAAAGAAACACATACTAAAGTATCCCAGAAGTAAGGGGCATTATGGAGAATTATATGGGACATATTAGCAGTTTATTCTCGTATAGTGTAAAAAAAATTATGTACCATATTTTCAACTTTTCTATAAATTTATTTCAGACAAATTTCTTTTTTTTTAAAGTTTATTTATTTTTGAGACAGAGAGAGACAGAGAATGAACAGGGGAGGGGCAAGAGAGAGGGAGACACAGAATCTGAAATGGGCCCCAGGCTCTGAGCTGTCAGCACAGAGCCCGACGCGGGGCTCGAACTCACGGACCGTGAGATCATGACCTGAGCTGAAGTCGGACGCTTAACCGACTGAGCCACCCAGGCGCCCCAATTTCAGAGAAATTTTAAATGGAAAATTAAAGTCAGGCACTATATGTATGTGTGTGTGTGTGTGTGTGTGTGTGTGTATATATATATATATATAATATAAATACATGTATTGTGGGTGTGATTTAATTTATCTAAAGTTAAAAAACAGACAAAACTATTTGTTTAGGGATGTATAATTTGGTGGCAAAACTAAAATGAAAACCAAGAAAATTAATACATAAAAGTTAGGTTAGTGGTTACCACTAATGGCATGGGAGAGGATGATGATTGAGAAGGGAAATGCTTGGAGCTTCTTGGGTGCTGGGAATCTTGTACTATTTGACCTAGGTGATAGTTAAACACACGTTCATTTTACAAATATTCATTAAATTGTACACTTATGTTTTATGCACTTTCCTGTAAGTTTGTTGTATTTCATAGTATAAAATTGTGAAAAGGAATTTTAAGAAAGAAAACAAAATGAGACAATCACTTATCTGAACCCTTTGGGGAAGGATATATTTCAAATTTTAGATTTTTTCAGATTTTAGAAATATGGTGGATAGATATATTTTCTATAACTCCCCAAGTGGATCACTTGCTATAATCACTATAATCAAACACATCAAAATTTCTTCAGCAAAGCATCTAAATAATCACACCAGGTAGCATAAGTAAGAACTATAAGTAGCCAGATATGTTCAAATCAGATGTTGCTGTCAAATGAATTTTCTGCCAATGTAAAATTTTGTTTTATTTTGTTTTGGTTTTGGTCTTCAGAGCTTTTTGAATTTTGAAATTGTAAATTAAGGATTGTAGAGGTGTATTAACTTTATAAAATGTACAGAAAAGGAATAGAAATAATCATATGCTATGCAGTGCAGCTATGAAAAGCACTTATATACTAAATGACATGCATAAACAGTGAAAATTATTCAACTGAAAACAATGGTATAACCATATTGCAAGATTGTACTGGGAAGTACACATTAATAATATAACTTTTATTTTCTGAAAATTGCTAGTCTGTATGTATGTAAAGAGAGAGAAATCCCTACATAGATACCGCCTAAAACTGAAAAAAGAGGCAGCAATACAGGCATTATTTAGCAACATAGAGTTAAACACCAAGACATTCTAAAAAAGGTAAAAATGATTGTTTCTACATTCTGGAAAATGGGAGAGTGGTAAGAGAGAATCATAACTCTGTTACTTTTCATAAGCCTCAACGGTTTTATTTGGCTCTTTAAATTGTGTGGAAGAGGGGCGCCTGGGTGGCTTGGTTGGTTAAGCGTCCGACTTCAGCTCAGGTCATGATCTCACGGTCTGTGAGTTCTAGCCCCGTGTCGGGCTCTGTGCTGACAGCTCAGAGCCTGGAGCCTGTTTCAGATTCTGTGTCTCCCTCTCTCTCTGCCCCTCCCCTGTTCATGCTCTGTCTCTCTCTGTCTCAAAAATAAATGTTAAAAAAAAATTTAAAAAAAAATAAATTGTGTGTAAGAAATATGTAAACCTTTTTAAAAAAGTAATTGTTAAGTACCTAGTATGTTCAGGATACTGTACATAAGTAAGATATAAAAACCATTCTCAAAGTATTCTATTTCGGGTCAGCCATGTATCCATAAATAAAATGACCAGGACTACCAAATGTATATGATAACAGTCATTGGAGGTTTAGCCAACAGCAGTTCAGAAGAGGGCAGAGAATGATTATTAAAGGAGTATTCCTGAGATGAGACTTAAAATGGGTAGAATCAATATTTGTGCTCATGTTACACCCTTGCTAACAAAAGGGCTTCCACTCTGGTCTGAGATTTGGATATCTGAAATGAAGACTTGGGGAAATGATATTGTTGATGGGGTCTTCAATTGGCAAAGAAATGGAAATGCCATTAAATAAAAGCCAAAAGGAAGGCAAAGAATCACAACAAAACAAAAGTATATCTTTCTAACATTAATTCCAGAAATAGGTGGTTTCCACTTCATTCTACTAGAGCAGTGGTTCTCAACTGGGGGCTATTTTGTTGCCTTGAGTATATCTGACAATGTCTAAAGATGTTTTTCAGTGGAGAAGTGCTACTGGCAAAGTGGGTAAAGGCCAGAGATGCTACTAAACATCCTACAATGCACAGACAGCACTCACAACAGAGAATTATCCCATGCAAAATGCCTGCAATGCTGAGATTGAGAAACTTTGTCCTAGATCATCCAATCCTGTTCCCTGTGCAGAGGTGGCCTTAGAAAGAGGGGAACAGGAATTGGCACAGGTATTATATCTTAAAAGATTCCAGGAAAACCTCCTAAGCACACTTGTCTCCACGGGTTGATTACTGGTACTCTAAAGTTTACCATTAAAAGTATCCCTTTGGGTTAAAATATTGCATATCTGGAAGTTCCCAATTAAAAGGAAGAAGTAACCCACTAAAGCAGCAATATCAAATGAGTTTCATCTTAACACTGAATCTGACCAACTGGAAGGGGTTACCAAGAATACTATGTTAAAAAGATTCTGAAGACTCATTTGGGTTCTGTATAGGAAAGGACCATGGCTGACTCATGATATGTAAACAGACACAGGAGAATGAGTGGGGACATGTCCTACATGTTTGCCTTTAACATCTTCTATTGAGTTCAATTATCAGGTCTGTTTTTCAGCTTCGTAGGGAATCATTGGAGAAATAAAATTCTTGACTGCAAAATTAAAGACGAGTATGGTAGATTAAAGACTCTAGAAAGATGTTCATGCCCTAATTTCCAGAACCTGTGAATAAGTTACGTTACACAGCAAGAGAGAGTGAAGACGAAAGAAGGAATTAAGGCTGACCTCAAAATAAGGAAATTATCCTGGGTTATTCAGGTGGGCCCAAAGTGATCACAGACATAAAAATTGAAAGTAAAAGGAGGAAAGTAAGAGTCAGAGTGAAATATGATGACAAAAGCAAAGTCAGAGAGATATATAAGAGAAAGCCTCCACCAGCCACTGCTGGCTTTGAAGATGGAAGGGAGCCATAGGCCATGAGGAAAGCACGGAAAAAGCAAGAAAATGGATTCTCTCCTAAAATCTCCAGGAAGGAATGCAGCCCTGCTGACACCCTGATTTTAACCCAATGACACCATTTCAGACTTCTGACCTTCAGGACTGTCTGATAATAAATTTGTGCTGTTTTAAGCCCTAAGATTATGGTAACTTGTTGAAACAACAGTAAACTAATGTAGTGGGGAAGCAAAAAAATTGGGGAGAATTATCATTAGCAATATTGGGCCAAATAGGGAAAACCAAAGTAGGGCTTCAATGTGGTGAACTTTGAGCCTCTAGAGGGTAGCAGTATAGTTCTGAGAACTGGCAGATAGGAGTGATAGACCCCAAGGGGAAAGGGTCCTGATCGAAAACAGTTTATGACAAACCTGACTTCTTAATTGTGTTCCTAAATACAAGGTCCCCAGGGAAAGATGGGAGTAGAGCAGGTTTTCCTTGTAGAGTCTGGCAGGTAGATTCCTGAAGGAGGAGTAGAGACTTGCTGAATAGCCCAAGGGAATCAGGCCACTTTATTTTTCCCATCAGGCACTCTAGTTGCCCTAACATAAGCCTGGCCAGCATCTTACCTGAATTAACATGAGGGACAGCCTTCCCAACCAGCTCATGAGTTACAAATCTGGGACATTTTTGAGGTTTGACTTGAAGTTATTCCTGCAATCCTTGAATAATTGCCATCTCCACTCAAGCCCAATGCATGTTTTATTTGTGTAAAAACTCTTAGCCAGAGTCCTTTATTACTTTCAGTTATATGACTGATTACCTTAAACCACACTAGCAGTAGCACAAAGGATCAAAAACAGAAAAATCTGCTTACGCAGTCTTTGGACCTGAGAACCAAGTGGAAACATTAATACCTTAAAGCTGAAAGCAGTTACTGGATAAAACTCCTAAGGAACCTTGAACAACCTATTCAACCAAAACAACATCCTGTCCCACAAATGTTTCAATTCATGTTGTGAAATAAAACAGACATTATGTTTTTACCCTTAGAACATAAAACATGGTATTGACCTTCCAGTGCTATGAAAGAGATATACAATTTCAGAAAGTAGAATAGGTCTACAGTTTTGTTGGAAAACAGTTATGGCTTCATGTTTGTTTTTTTCAGGTTGAACCTATTGCCAGATAATTATTTCAAAATGAATCTCTTTCCCAATCCTCTGAAAAAGAATGCTTGGCATGTTTTGATTGGTCAGTGTGCCATCATGCATTTTATAAGCTCTTCACTTAATCTGATGTTAATGTATGCTTTTTAGGCAAAGGAGAAAGACTATGCCCAGAGGTTATAGTAGTAACACCTGAATTACTCAACACATATTTACTTGGTTTAATATGCCAGAGAAAGGAAGGCAACTCTGTCTTTTTTTTTTAAATCATATTCTTCTATAAAGCCTTCCCTGACTAGCTTGAAAAGCACCATGCACTTCTCCATCATAACTCTCACTGCATATATTCAATGTCTGAATGAGTAATAACCTATTCAATGTCTTCCCTGTTATATATTGTAAGTTCCAAGAGAGTAAAGACCATGTTGGTTTTATTCTATGTCCTACTTCTATTGCCTAATACTGTGCTTTTACAGTAAATTTTATTTGAACTTATTCTAAGTTAATAAATGAACAAGCAATTACTTCCTTCCCTAAGAGCTGAGAAGTTTAATCCCAAGACATCTAGGTACTCTCAAAATAGCTCTTTCTAGACAAATATAAATGACATGGAAATTTTCTCAATATAGTGTTTTTTGAGGAAACATTTTACTTATTCTGCCACACTATGAAAACACTCTTATCTGGCAATCTCTTCAGCACATTTACATTTAGTGTGTATTTGGTATTTCTTCTTTTCTAACTTTTTATTATGCTTATATCTTATCAAATCATATTGTTTATGTCTTTACTTTGCATGCTCTTAGACTCCTTCTCTGCCTGCTCTAGTTTTTGGATACATCAAGTAAAGCACTTTAACTATCCTACTTCAGGTTCAATGTTAAATACTGGCCTTAGCCCATCCCAGCCCCTCAAGAAAAGTAGGTGAATTTACAAGGGGATGACTTACTGGTTTATGTTTTCAGGTTTCAAGAAATACAGCCTCCAGGGGAAAGGTGGGTCTAAGCAGAATTATATCTGTGCTCAAATTTGTTGTTCATTTTGTACCATTTCAACTCTTTCCTTCCTCCAGTCTTCAAAAAATGTGGATTTTGGTAACTGTCAACCTTGCCTCTTACTGCAAAAAAAAATGTTTTGCCATTTAGTGACAGGAATATAGTCTGTTAAAAAATGCTCAAGTGGTGCCAAAAGCATTATTGTGTGAGAGTTCTCAACTTTGCCCCTCTGTGACTATGTGCTTACCTCCTGGCATTGGAAGATAATAGCCTGAGGATATTTATTTTTTAATCTTAAAAAGAGAAAAAAAAAAACCTTCTTTGTTGTGGGGGGGGAGCTGTGGGGGAGGCGGGGCGTGGAGACCAGAACTCTGAGTGTATATAGGGATGATAAATAGATTTGGTGGGCTGAGAGAGTCTTTGGAAAGAACTTTAGAGTGGGTAGGGAATAGGACGAGTGATGAAGTAATTTTAAGGAGTTCTCCTAGATATTATTTTGTCATTCTTTGAGAGTCTTGTCAAATATTCGAATTACCTTCTGATTAGTCTCTATTGTCAAACTTGTATTTATTTGAATGTGATGCATCATACAGACTGTATCAAGTGGGGCCCAATGTTTAAATGGGATCTTTCTCCCTTGTTCCCCTCATCTCTAATTATAGGGAAACCACTATAAGTGGGAGACAACCAATCAGAATTTTCTAAGCTAATTTAACCTTTATTTTCCCAGAGGACTCATAGGAGACACAAATAAGTGAAAGAGAGTTATTTTGTTAGAACAAGAAATTCTGTTAGAACACACATACACACAACTGTTGGAGGATAGATACATTTCAATCTTTAATACTTTCTCCATCTACAGCTCTAATCTATAAAAGATGAGCACTCAGCTCAAGCTCAGAATGATGACCCTAAGATACTATTAAAATCTCACTTTTTGAACATACTAAAGAAAGAAAAATAACCAGAAGAGATTTTGACATAAGACACAATCCTTTCTGGCCCTGAGCATTGTACTTAAGGGCAGTTTGCTGCACACCTGTTTGGCAACCTTAAAGACACAAACAATTCAAAAAGGCATCAGTGACTTGTGACCATATAGATGAGAATGAAATCCCACCTTAACACACCAATAATTTTTGTTCTGTTTCTTCTTTTCAAAAGATAGGACAATATGAGCAGCACCTCAAAGAAACACACTGGAACCTCTATGTCCTGAGGAAATTCTAAACCACTGAAGGGCAAAACCAGTAAACCTTTCTCTTTCCCACTGGAAACTTTTCCTCAAAATGACAAATTTCTACCAGTTTTATTTATACTTCCTGAACCAGGACAAAGAATCAGTCGCTCACACTCGCACAGCATTTATAGACATTACTGTGGCCAACTTTTTTGGCCTCCTTTCAATTCTGTTGAGAAGAAAACCCTGAATTCCAACCTCTGTTGATGGCTCTCATCCCAGGCCACACAATTGGCAAAACTCTGAGTCCCAAGACCTCCCAAAAAGATGCTTAGGAATCTGAAATAGGTACCCACTGCTTATTTTAGCAATAGAGATTTGTGTTTCATTTGCCACTGTTACTTAAACAATTCTTTAGACATGACTTTCAAGTCCCTCACTTGATCTTTTTTCCATTGACATATTTACCCCAATTCTCTCCTCCTCTTCTCAGGCTTTCACTCTTGACATCTCTGCTAGTACTGATATCAACACCATGGTTGTGTTTAGTCTCCCCCTAGTGCCAGGCTCACTGATGTGGTGAGTGGAGTTCTGGAAAGTGGAGCCAAGGGGGTTGAGTCATCAGTCAGCATCTCCTGTCTCCCTGGATCTGACCACAATGACAGAGGCTCATCTCACTCAAGTGTCACTGGGAGGCCACAGCCAGAAGGAGGTGGAGGACTTCTCCCATTGGACTGGAACCACTTTAAGAAAGGATACATTTTTGGCACAGCAATGGAGAGATGTTAGTACAGAAATATCAGTGCAGCTTCCACTCCCTGTTGTCCTTCAGGCCACAGCTTAAATGTGACTTTTTTTTTTAATGTTTATTTGCTTGTTTGTTGTTTTTATTTATTTTGAGAGAAGGAGAGTGTGCACAAGCAGGGGAGGGACAGAGAGAGAAAGAGGAGATGAATCCATGCTGAGCATAGAGCCCAACGTGGGGCTCAATCCCAAGACCATGAGATCATGACCTGAGCTGAAATCAGAAGTTGGATGCTTAACCAACTGAGCCACCCAGGCACCCCTAAATGTGCCTGTTTCTAAATGCATAAACCATTTTGGAAAGCAACTAAAGCTAAACATATATATATACATGCCTGTTCTGTGACCCAATGTTTCCACTTCTGACTACATATGTCTAGGTATATACATAATATGTTCACATTATATATTCAGGTTATATACCATATATTCAATAAACTATATATGCATATAAGTAATATAAATTTTTTCATGTGTTCACCAAAAGATATGCATAAAAATGTTCAGAGCAGCACTATTTATAATACTAAAGACAGGAACTACCTAAGTATCCATCAATAGTTTAATGGATAAATTGTGATTCTGTTACATCAATAGAATATCAAAATATTCTTTGATAGAATACTATAAAGGAATGAGAATTTTAAAAACTATAAATATGTACAATTAGGATGAATACTACCAAATATAATAAAAAAGAAAGCATATCAAAAATAGTAAATACTGTGTGGCTTCATAAGTTAAAAAGTAGGCAAAATTTATACTCTTAAAAGTTAGGATAGAGGTTACCACTGGGAGTTATGACTGGAAAGGAGTACAAGGGGGTCTTCTGTAGCACTAGTAATTTTAGATTTTTTATCTAGGTGTTGCTTACCCTGATGTGTTTAAGTGGTGAAGGAGTTATCAACTTTTCTCTTTGTATGTGATACTTCAATTAAAAATTTTTTTAGGGGAACTACTGGGACCTCATCAAAATAAAAACCTTCTACACAGCAAAGGAAACAATCAGCAAAACTAAAAGGCAACCAACAGAATGGGAGAAGATATTTGCAAATGACATACCAGATAAAGGGTTAGTATCCAAAATCTATAAAGAACTTATCAAACTCAACACCCAAAAAACAAATAATCCACTGAAGAAATGGGCGAAAGACATGAATAGACACTTCTCCAAAGAAGACATCCAGATGGCCAACCGGCACATGAAAAAATGCTCAACATCACTCATCATCAGGGAAATACAAATCAAAACCACAATGAGATACCACCTAAACCTGTCAGAATAGCTAACATTCACAACTCAGGCAACAACAGATGTTGGCGAGGATGCGGAGAAAGAGGATCTCTTTTGCATTGTTGGTGGGAATGCAAGGTGGTGCAGCCACTCTGGAAAACAGTATGGAGGTTCCTCAAAAAACTAAAAATAGAACTACCCTATGACTCAGCAATTGCACTACTAGGCATTTATCCATGGGATACAGGTGTGCTGTTTCGAAGGGACACATGCACCCCCATGTTTATAGCAGCACTATCAACAATAGCCAAAGTCTATTTGGAAAGAGCCCAAATGTCCACCTATGGATGAATGGATAAAGAAGATGTAGGATATATATACAATGGAGTATTACTTGGCAATCAAAAAGAATGAAACCAACCGCACTCTGGTCAAGAGTGTCGGTCCCGATCGGTCGGCCTTGCCTCTCAGTGCAATAAATTTTGCTGTGACTGTCAAAAAAAAAAAAAAAAAAGAATGAAACCTTGTCATTTGCAACTATGTGGATGGAACTGGAGGGTATTACGCTAAGTGAAATTAGTCAATCAGAGAAAGACAAAAATCATATGACTTCACTCATGAGGACTTTAAGATACAAAACAGATGAATATAAAGGGAGGGAAACAAAAATAAAAAAAAAAACAGGGAGGGGGACAAAACAGAAGAGATTCACAAATATGGAGAACAAAATGAGGGTTACTGGAGGGGTTGTGGGAGGGGGGATGGGCTAAATGGATAGGGGGATTAAGGAATCTACTGAAACCATTGTTGCACTATATGCTAACTAATTCAGATGTAAATTTTAAGAAATAGAAAATAAAACAAGTTAAAATTAAAAAAAAAAAATTTAAAGCCATCTTCTCACACACGCTATGACATGGATGAAACTTGAAGACATGCTGAGTGAAATAAGCCACTCGCAGAAGGACAAATATTGTATGATTCCACTTCTATGAGTTACCTAAAATTGGCAAATTCATAGTAACAGAAAGTAGAATAGCAGTTACCAGGCGCTGAAGGGATGGAGAAATGGTGAGTTATTTTTTCAATGGGCATAGAGTTTTGTTTGTGATGGTTCTCTGAGGCTGAGACTCCTCAGGAATTAGCTTTAGGGAAAAACCAACAGACAAGTCACTGAGGCCAGAGAAGTGGTTAGCTAGGGAAGGGGAGGATTTAGAACGTTCACTGGAGGACGAAAGACAATGAATATCAGCTGGAAACTGTGACTTTTTCACTAGGAATGGAGGCTCATTAGAACCCTGGAGGAGCTGCTGCCAAGAAGCATAAAGGGTGGCCTGTGGCAGCCATGGATGCTGACTGCTCAGAACTCCCTTCAAGAAAGAACTTGCCGGAGGAGAGAGGGAAGATGGCGGCATAGGAGGACGCTGGGCTCACCGCGCGTCCTGCTGATCACTTAGATTCCACCTACACCTGCCTAAATAACCCAGAAAACTGCCAGAGGATTAGCAGAACGGAGTCTCTGGAGCCCAGCACAGACGAGAGGCCCACGGAAGAGGGTAGGAAGGACGGTGAGGCGGTGCACACTCCACGGACTGGCGGGAGGGAGCCGGGGCAGAGGGGCGGCTCACCGGCCAAGCAGAGCCCCCGAGTCTGGCTGGCAAAAGCGGAGGGGCCTGACAGATTGTGTTCCGACAGCAAGCGCAACTTAGCGTCTGGGAGGTCATAAGTTAACAGCTCTGCTCAGAAAGCGGGAAGGCTGGAGGACAAAGGGAGGGAGAGCTGCTGAGCCCCCTGACAACAGAGCTCAGTTTGGTGGGGAACAAAGGCGCTCGCCAGCGCCATCTCGCCCGCCCATCCCCCAGCCAAAATCCCAAAAGGAACCAGTTCCTGCCAGGGAACTTGCTCGCTGTGCGCAAACACCCAACTCTGTGCTTCTGCGGAGCCAAACCTGTGGCAGCGGATCTGACTCCCCCCCACCCCGCTGCCACAGGGCCCCTCATGAAGTGGATCACCTAAGGAGAAGCGAGCTAAGCCTGCCCCTCCTGCCCCCATGCACCTTGCCTACCCAACCCAGCTAATACGCCAGATCCCCAGCATCACAAGCCTGGCAGTGAGCAAGTAGCCCAGATGGGCCAAGCCACCCCACAGTGAATCCCGCCCCTAGGAGAGGGGAAGAGAAGGCACACACCAGTCTGACTGTGGCCCCAGCGGTGGGCTGGGGGCAGACATCAGGTCGGACTGCGGCCCCGCCCACCAACTCCAGTTATACACCACAGCACAGGGGAGGTGCCCTGCAGGTCCTCACCACTCCAGGGACTATCCAAAATGACCAAACGGAAGAATTCCCCTCAGAAGAATCTCTAGGAAATAACAACAGCCAATGAACTGATCAAAAAGGATTTAAATAATATAACAGAAAGTGAATTTAGAATAATAGTCATAAAATTAATCGCTGGGCTTGAAAACAGTATAGAGGACAGCAGAGAATCTCTTGCTACAGAGATCAAGGGACTAAGGAACAGTCACGAGGAGCTGAAAAGCGCTTTAAACAAAATGCAAAACAAAATGGAAACGACGACAGCTCGGATTGAAGAGGCAGAGGAGAGAATAGGTGAACTAGAAGATAAAGTTATGGAAAAAGAGGAAGCTGAGAGAGAGAGAGATAAAAAACTCCAGGAGTATGAGGGGAAAATTAGAGAACTAAGGGATACACTAAAAAGAAATAATATACGCATAATTGGTATCCCAGAGGAGGAAGAGAGAGGGAAAGGTGCTGAAGGGGTACTTGAAGAAACTATAGCTGAGAACTTCCCTGAACTGGGGAAGGAAAAAGGCATTAAAATCCAAGAGGCACAGAGAACTCCCGTCAGACGTAACTTGAATCGATCTGCACGACATATCATAGTGAAACTGGCAAAATACAAGGATAAAGAGAAAATTCTGAAAGCAGCAAGGGATAAACGTGCTCTCACATATAAAGGGAGACGTATAGGACTCGTGACTGATCTCTCTACTGACACTTGGCAGGCCAGAAAGAATTGGCACAAGATCTTCAGTGTGCTAAACAGAAAAAATATGCAGCCGAGAATCCTTTATCCAGCAAGTCTGTCATTTAGAATAGAAGGAGAGATAAAGGTCTTCCCAAACAAACAAAAACTGAAGGAACTCATCACCACTAAACCAGCCTTACAAGAGATCCTAAGGGGCACCCTGTGAGACAAAGTACCAGAGACATCACTACAAGCATAAAACATACAGACATCACAATGACTCTAAACCCGTATCTTTCTATAATAACACTGAATGTAAATGGACTAAATGCGCCAACCAAAAGACATAGGGTATCAGAATGGATAAAAAAACAAGACCCATCTATTTGCTGTCTACAAGAGACTCATTTTAGATCTGAGGACACCTTTAGATTGAGAGTGAGGGGATGGAGAACTATTTATCATGCTACTGGAAGCCAAAAGAAAGCTGGAGTAGCCATACTTATATCAGACAAACTAGACTTTAAATTAAAGCCTGTAACAAGAGATGAAGAAGGGCATTATATAATAATTACAAGGTCTATCCATCAGGAAGAGCTAACAATTATAAATGTCTATGCGCCAAATACAGGAGCCCCCAAATATATAAAACAATTACTCATAAACATAAGCAACCTTATTGATAAGAATGTGGTAATTGCAGGGGACTTTAACACCCCACTTACAGAAATGGATAGATCATCTAGACACACGGTCAATAAAGAAACAAGGGCCCTGAGGGGCGCCTGGGTGGCGCAGTCGGTTAAACGTCCGACTTCAGCCAGGTCACGATCTCGCGGTCCGGGAGTTTGAGCCCTGCGTCGGGCTCTGGGCTGATGGCTCGGAGCCTGGAGCCTGTTTCTGATTCTGTGTCTCCCTCTCTCTCTGCCCCTCCCCCGTTCATGCTCTGTCTCTCTCTGTCCCAAAAATTAAAAAAAAAAAAAACAAAAAACAAAAAAAAACATTGAAAAAAAAGAAACAAGGGCCCTGAAGGATACATTGGATCAGATGGACTTGACAGATATATTTAGAACTCTGCATCCCAAAGCAACACAATATACTTTCTTCTCAAGTGCACATGGAACATTCTCCAAGATAGATCATATACTGGGTCACAAAACAGCCCTTCATAAGTTTACAAAAATTGAAATTATACCATGCATACTTTCAGACCACAATGATATGAAGCTTGAAATCAACCACAGGAAAAAGTCTGGAAAACCTCCAAAAGCATGGAGGTTAAAGAACACCCTACTAAAGAATGAGTGGGTCAACCAGGCAATTAGAGAAGAAATTAAAAAATATATGGAAACAAACGAAAATGAAAATACAACAATCCAAACGCTTTGGGACGCAGCGAAGGCAGTCCTGAGAGGAAAATACATTGCAATCCAGGCCTATCTCTAGAAACAAGAAAAATCCCAATTACAAAATCTAACAGCACACCTAAAGGAAATAGAAGCAGAACAGCAAAGGCAGCCTAAACCCAGTAGAAGAAGAGAAATAATAAAGATCAGAGCAGAAATAAACAATATAGAATCTAAAAAACTGTAGAGCAGATCAACGAAACCAAGAGTTGGTTTTTTGAAAAAATAAACAAAATTGACAAACCTCTAGCCAGGCTTCTCAAAAGGAAAAGGGAGATGACCCAAATAGATAAAATCATGAATGAAAATGGAATTATTACAACCAATCCCTCAGAGATACAAACAATTATCAGGGAATGCTATGAAAAATTATATGCCAACAAATTGGACAACCTGGAAGAAATGGACAAATTCCTAAACACCCACACTCTTCCAAAACTCAATCAGGAGGAAATAGAAAGCTTGAACAGACCCAACACCAGTGAAGAAATTGAATCGGTTATCAAAAATCTCCCAACAAATAAGAGTCCAGGACCAGATGGCTTCCCAGGGGAGTTCTACCAGACGTTTAAAGCAGAGATAATACCTATCCTTCTCAAGCTATTCCAAGAAATAGAAGGGGAAGGAAAACTTCCAGACTCATTCTATGAAGCCAGTATTACTTTGATTCCTAAACCAGACAGAGACCCAGTAAAAAAAGAGAACTACAGGCCAATATCCCTGATGAATATGGATGCAAAAATTCTCAATAAGATACTAGCAAATCGAATTCAACGGCATATAAAAAGAATGATTCACCATGATCAAGTGGGATTCATTCCTGGGATGCAGGGCTGGTTCAACATTCGCAAATCAATCAACGTGATACATCACATTAACAAAAAAAAAGAGAAGAACCATATGATCCTGTCAATCGATGCAGAAAAGGCCTTTGACAAAATCCAGCACCGTTTCTTAATAAAAACCCTTGAGAAAGTCGGGATAGAAGGAACATACTTAAAGATCATAAAAGCTATTTATGAAAAGCCCACAGCTAACATCATCCTCAACGGGGAAAAACTGAGAGCTTTTTCCCTGAGATCAGGAACACGACAGGGATGCCCACTCTCACCGCTGTTGTTTAACATAGTGCTGGAAGTGCTAGCATCAGCAATCAGACAACAAAAGGAAATCAAAGGCATCCAAATTGGCAAAGATGAAGTCAAGCTTTCGCTTTTTGCAGATGACATGATATTATACATGGAAAATCCGATAGACTCCCCCAAAAGTCTGCTAGGACTGATACATGAATTCAGCAAAGTTGCAGGATACAAAATCAATGTACAGAATTCAGTTACATTCTTATACACTAATAATGAAGCAACAGAAAGACAAATAAAGAAACTGATCCCATTCACAATTGCACCAAGAAGCATAAAATACCTAGGCATAAATCTAACCAAAGATGTAAAAGATCTGTAGGCTGAAAACTATAGAAAGCTTATGAAGGTAATTGAAGAAGATTTAAAGAAATGGAAAGACATTCCCTGCTCATGGGTTGGACGAATAAATATTGTCAAAATGTCAATACTACCCAAAGCTATCTACACATTCAATGCAATCCCAATCAAAATTGCACCAGCATTCTTCTCGAAGCTAGAACAAGCAATCCTAAAATTCATATGGAACCACAAAAGGCCCCGAATAGCCAAAGGAATTTTGAAGAAGAAGACCAAAGCAGGAGGCATCACAATCCCAGACTTTAGCCTCTACTACAAAGCTGTCATCATCAAGACAGCATGGTATTGGCACAAAAACAGACACATAGACCAATGGAATAGAATAGAAACCCCAGAACTAGACCCACTAACATATGGCCAACTCATCTTTGACAAAGCAGGAAAGAACATCCAATGGAAAAAAAGACAGTCTCTTTTACAAATGGTGCTGGGAGAACTGGACAGCAACATGCAGAAGAATGAAACTAGACCACTTTCTCACACCATTCACAAAAATAAACTCAAAATGGATAAAGGACCTGAATGTGAGACAGGAAACCATCAAAACCTTAGAGGAGAAAGCAGGAAAAGACCTCTCTGACCTCAGCCACAGCAATCTCTTACTTGACACATCCCCAAAGGCAAGGGAATTAAAAGTAAAAGTGAATTACTGGGACCTTATGAAGATAAAAAGCTTCTGCACAGCAAAGGAAACAACCAACAAAACTAAAAGGCAACTGACGGAATGGGAAAAGATATTTGCAAATGACATATCGGACAAAGGGCTACTATCCAAAATCTATAAAGAGCTCACCAAACTCCACACCCGAAAAACAAATAACCCAGTGAAGAAATGGGCAGAAAACATGAATAGACACTTCTCTAAAGAAGACATCCGGATGGCCAACAGGCACATGAAAAGATGTTCAGCGTCGCTCCTCATCAGGGAAATACAAATCAAAACCACACTCAGGTATCACCTCACGCCAGTCAGAGTGGCCAAAATGAACAAATCAGGAGACTATAGATGCTGGAGAGGATGTGGAGAAACGGGATCCCTCTTGCACTGTTGGTGGGAATGCAAATTGGTGCAGCCACTCTGGAAAGCAGTGTGGAGGTTCCTCAGAAAATTAAAAATAAACCTACCCTATGACCCAGCAATAGCACTGCTAGAAATTTATCCAAGGGATACAGGAGTACTGATGCATAGGGGCACTTGTACCCCAATGTTTATAGCAGCACTCTCAACAATAGCCAAATTATGGAAAGAACATAAATGTCCATCAACTGATGAATGCATAAAGAAATTGTGGTTTATATACACAATCGAATACTACGTGGCAATGAGAAAAAATGAAATATGGCCTTTTGTAGCAACGTGGATGGAACTGGAGAGCGTGATGCTAAGTGAAATAAGCCATACAGAGAAAGACAGATACCATATGGTTTCACTCTTATGTGGATCCTGAGAAACTTAACAGGAACCCATGGGGGAGGGGAAGGAAAAAAAAAAAAAGAGGTTAGAGTGGGAGAGAGCCAAAGCATGAGAGACTCGTAAAAACTGAGAACAAACTGAGGATTGATGGGGGGTGGAAGGAGGGAAGTGTGGGTGATGGGTATTGAGGAGGGCACCTTTTGGGATGAGCACTGGGTGTTGTATGGAAACCAATTTGACAATAAATTTCATATATATATATATAAAAAAAAAAAAGAACTTGCCAGCAGCTTCAGCTATTAATGCTTTCAGGATCTGCCTTAACTTTCAAGTTGAAGCCGTATTCTTCTAAGGCATTCC
This sequence comes from Prionailurus viverrinus, assembly GCF_022837055.1. Classification (NCBI taxonomy): domain Eukaryota; kingdom Metazoa; phylum Chordata; class Mammalia; order Carnivora; family Felidae; genus Prionailurus; species Prionailurus viverrinus. The sequence goes on along the minus strand of NC_062571.1, from coordinate 20,604,506 downwards.
CGGCCAATGACAACACAACAGAGACACTAGTGCCTCACCATTAATGCATACTCTAAAAAGCAATCTTTGCTTTAGACGTCCCCACCAGGTTGGCTGATGTTTTGTCAGATCTGAGGCTCTCCCTATCCATTCCTGTTTTCCATTTCTCTTCCTTTGCAGGTGTCAGAGCTGTATCATATTCTGAAGGCTCTCCCCCTCAAATCCCACTTCTTTCCCCTTTTGCCTGTCACAGATAATATCTCCCAATAAACCTCTTGCACTTCCAACTTTGTCTCAGGGTCGGCTTACTCTAGGACCCAACTGACACAAATGGTTTTGAGTACAAACTCCAAATTTAATGCCACAAGGGCAAACACAAAAATTATAAGCATTCATTCAGGAAAGGAAAACTTATTTACAAGCATCAAAAACTCTATGTGGTGGGCTCCAGGTATGTTTTTTATTTAATGATCATAAACAATTCCTTTGAGAAATGTAAGAAAGGCCATCCAGAAATAAAATCATAGTTGAAATCCATTGAATAGTTACTATGCACCTAACTCTTGACATACAACTTTCCACCTATTTCTCACAATGCCTTATGAAGTGTGTAGTATTTTTATTATTCCCTTATACAAATGAAAACAAATGGAGGTTAGTTTTATTGCCCAATGACATAATTAGTAAGTTAAAAAATCAGAATTTGTACCAAGGTAAGCTTAAGCTATTAACTTCTATATTGTTTCAGCTACCCAGCATTGATTTGTATTGTTAATGACTGAAGAATCCTAACAGATAGGAATATGGATCCAGGGATCAAATTATAGGGTATAGAGCCATAAGAGAATTGTGCACTCATAGAAAAAAATTTAGCCCCATCTGAAAGTATCACCTCTATATCTGAGCCAAGTAGTCTCAATATCTATTTCTAAAAAGATTGCTTTTTTTTTTTTTTTGCTAGTTGAGTTTGCCAATTCCTGTGATGTTTTCAGAAATTTCTTTTGAAACGTCCAGTTTTGCACATGACCACAGGGAAAAATAGGATGTGGTCCTAGTCCCTAGTCTCCTGACAGTAGATGTAGCATGAAGGGGATTATCAGCTTCCTCCTGAAAGAGAGCTTTCAGTGTAGCAAAAAGTATAGTTTCTATAAACGAGGAAGACAGAAAGGCTTCCTTATGCAATGAAATTTCAATGGTGGTGGTGGTGGTGGTGGTGGTGTGTGTGTGTGTTTTAAAGAGGGATTGGTTGCTTGGAAATCTTTGATTCCTTCTTCAACTCTTATAGTAATCTCAGCCCTATAGCTATAAGAGTTAGGGATTCTTGCGGCATGCTGATCATAAAAAATTAAGGAATTTTAGTTTGTCTCCTTGAAAATAAAACCCTGAGTTTGATCTTCTAGTTTATAGGTTGGATTTACAGTCTTGTCAATTATCTTATATAAAAATCCTGGACATTTATTTTTAAAGAGTTCACTTACCAGAGACTCTATTCAATATGCCCACTAGAGTATCATGTCATTAAGAGTGGCTGGTATACTGGGAATTCATGTAAAGGAATAGTTTAAATACCCCAATAGTAGCTGTTGGAAACATGAATAAGTAGAACATATTTGTTTAGGATCTATCTTGTGAGGTCAAATGGGTTTAGATATTTCCCATGCTAGCATGTGAATAGTGTCAGGGAACATATCCAAGCTATGCCTCATACAAAAGAAAGGTATATAGAATAGCTGAGGAAGTTGGCAGGCATCCTTAGATATGTGGATCCCTCAAGCCAACTATATCAGTATCCTCCAGCCAATGTGTCTTTTGAGGGCCAGGGAAGCTACACTACGCTAACGTTAGAGTGGTTAGTTCCTGATAACCCTTTCTAAACTATCTTGCTGTCATCTGCTAGGTAAATGTTTATTGAGTGAATTATGGCTGTGAGCTTAATTGCCAGCATGCAATCCAAGAGATCCCGCTTCAAATCCATTATGTTAGTGGCAGCAGTAGAATCATAGTAACTTACTTTAAAAGGGGGGCAAGACACATGGGAAGAAGTAATTTTTATTCCCTAGATTTCATGGTGGTATTTCAGTTCAGTTCACCGGATGGCTACAAAGATCATAGAAATATGATTGGTACTGTACTTGAGCTGGAATTTTTGCTTACCTCCAGCCAGTGCATCATTCAGGGGTCAGTTATAGAAAACAGAAACCACATTCACTATTTTCAGCAGAAAGGAATGTAAGAAATGCAGAGAATTGGGTGTATATAAAATATTGGAAAAGATGGGGAAACAAATTTGAGGCAGGGCCTCCAGGAATGACTCCCAGAAGACAGAACTGGCCTGCCAAGAAACCAGCTACCATGGCATAATCAAAAAGGTAGAGAATCAGGAAACTGCCATGGAATTCAGCCTACACAGCAATCCGGAAATCACAATGCCCCACTGATATAGCTCTTGTCTCTGAAGTTACACTGCTCCTGCTTGACCGGCATCAGCAAAACCTGCATGTCCAGTATCCCATGCCTTGAGCCCAATGGAGCTAGTGACTAGATATTGTGATGCTACTACAGAAAGCCCAGCCCCTCCACACCATGCTTGCCTGCAGAAACAGAAACAACAGCACTCCTCCCTACTTATATCTGTCTTCCAAATATCCCACAAGTGCATCCCACAAGTGATTGGCCAAATTTAAATCACATTTGCAGCCCTAAACAGAGATACAGTTTTTGGTTTCCCAGCCTATGAGGTACAGACAAGCATCCTAAATGGAGGGGCAAAGGATGAACCTCAGCCAGCCGGCTCTGTCCATGGAGGAAGGAGAGAGCAGTGAGTAGTGAAAAGCCACAGGTGAAGGCATTTGCTGGCTTGCAAAGAGCAGAAATGGAAACAGAAGAGAAGAGAGAAAAGCATAGCTCAATGGAACATTCAGACAGGTTTGATGTGGAGAATTTTTTCTGTGTTTCTGGAATACCTATCAAATGCTGCCCTCTGATGTTTGTGGAATAAACTACTCTTGAGAAACACTGAAATATAACCAGATGATGGAATGCATCTAGCTGTAGTTTTCTTGGATGAGTAGCTATAGATGTCTAAACTTCTTGGAAACTGGGAAAAGCCCACTGGACACCAAAACTACTTCCAAATTATTTGGCCAATTAACATCCAAATCAAACTTTGCCAAGGTGTTACTGACTCAAACTTCTAGGTATAGGTTATTTTTCCCTTTATAATCAGAATGGGGAAATTTTATTCCTTTTGGTAAATTCAATGATCAGAAAAGCAGATGATCAATTAATTTATGAATGATTTATACAAATTATGGACCAAAGTGAAGACTGCCAGTAAAATAATTTAATTTATTGTCAGTGTCATTAATTTGACATTTCTTGGTTTGTAATCTATATTTACAAGGTCTTCCCAACCACAGTTAGGAAAAGAGTGACATCATTGATTTTCAGAATTTTAATTTAATTTTAATTTATTTTTATTTTTTATTATTCTTTTATTTTAGAAAGAGAGAGAGAAGGTGGGGGGAGAGGGGCAGAGGGAGAAAGAGAATCTTAAGCAAACTCCACACTCAGCATGGAGCCTGACACAGGGCTCAGTCCCAAGACCCTGGTATCGTGACCTGAGCTAAAATCAAGAGTCAGCTGTTCAACCAACTGAGCCACCCAGGTGCCCCATGATTTTCAGAATTTTATATGCCAGTAGGAACAAGCATATGTCAACAGATGAAAACAGAATTCTGAATAAAGTATTGTTCAGTGCATCCAAAAAATGAAGGCTACTATATTTAAAATTATTAAATCCAAAGCCACCAACTGTAATCCAAAACACTTGCCAGAATCATAAATTAAATAAATCCCTGGATCAGGGGCTGTCCCTTATACACACCAAGAATGCTCCTGCTTCAGTGCCTTTACTTTCTCCCTGCTTGGAGCCTGGTTTCCTCCAATATGACATCCATAGGAGTGTGATTCTCTCATCTTCCTTCCAAGCTGATATAGATCCAGGGTCCATGTTCACAGGAAGTAAATTGTCATAACCTCCTCACTTCCCTCTTCTTTCCTTAGGGCTTTTTTGTGGCAAACCAGAACTATGGTTCGGGATCTTTGGGTGAAGTTGTATTAGAATAGGTACTACCTAAAGGAAGCTTTAGAAAACTTTAGTTGTGTATATTGGGGTTGCGGGGTCAGAAGCACATTTATCAATCATGCGTTACTTCGTATTCCTTTGCTAACCTTTCTTCCTTGTATGTCTTTCTTGGCTATTCTTTGGTAAGATTTAAATCTTCATGGGTCTCTGGCTACAGTAATTTCTAGTATCATCTCTCTCTCTGATTTCTAATTGGATCCAGACTAGAAGAGCCTAGGAGATTAATGACAAAAGGCCATCAAGGCTGGAGTTGTAGCACTTTTTCTGAGAACTGTTTCTACTCCAAGACCACCATCTCTGAGAACCTCTAAATATGTGGGAACTCTTTAACAAACAGTAAGAAACCATCCAAGTTTGAGGCTAGAGCTGAACTAAAATATGACAAGCTGGAGATGCTCAGCATAAACCACTTCTTATATTGCTTCATGCAGATTAACCTTCAGTTTCCAGGTGCCAGAGCTGTCCCCATTCCCACTTCTCTCTTCAGTCCCCCGGCACTAAAGGAAAGAAGTTGTTTGCAAACAAGTCACTGCAGAGATCAGAGCCATCTGCACAGCCTGGGGGACAAGCATCTTGCTCTTCCCACTCCACTGTTTGCTTTCCCACTGGGGAAGAGATGGACTGAAGGATGCAGGGATGAAAGGCTGCAGAAAACAACAAGCTTGAAGCTGTGTGGGGTCAGGGCTGTGTGTATTTAGTCAGTAAGGGGTCCTGATCTGCTGATATGCTTCAAAGCTTTGGAATTTAACTTAAGGGATGTTGTCCTGCTGGGTTCACTGAAGAAATTCCCAGAGGCTAGGGTGAGGTCTGGCCACAAAAGTGAGATGTAGATGGAGAAGCACTTTGAAAAGACTTTGTAGGGCTGTTGTTAGGATAATGACAACAATAAGCACAAGGACCCTCCCAAGGCTGTCAAATCCCCCATGTTGATTAGTTTAGTCATAGTACCACAAAATAGTGTGGCTTTGAGATCAAAATGAATGTAGGCTAGAGAAACAAGTTCAATGCTCACAAACAAAAGACAGATTAAACAAATTATGGTAATCTCTACAGTAGAATAATAAGCAGTCATTAAAAAGTTATGCAGTGCTCACATACTGCTAGGGGTATGTAATTGGCACTACTTCTGTGGAAGGCAACTTGGCACCACAGATCAAAATTACAAATGCATATACCTCCAATTGGCATTTTTACTTTAAGGAATTTATCTTATATATGTTCACAGAGGTGCTAAAGACATGTGTAAACATGTACAAGACTATTTATGGCAGCATTTCTTTTTGTAACAGCTGAAGTTGAGAAACAATCAATCATTAGGGAATCTGGTTTTGGTTTTTTTTTTTTTAAGTTGTGGCTATAGCCATGCAATGGAATAAAGCACAGGCTTAAAAAACAAAAAGCAAAAAAAATCAAAAACAAAAACAGAAGCAGTTCTCTATGCTTCTTTTTCTTTTAGATACACTGCTAATGTAAAACAGTAATAATAACAACAAAATCAAAAACAGTATGTATACTACACTGCCATTTGAGGTTAACAGATTGAGTGAGAGAGCCTGGGAAGAATATATGCTGAATGAAACACAGCCAGAGCCCAATCCAGCTTGCTTCAGCCTCTATTGCTTTCAACCTCAGCCATCTGGGCACTGAGCTGTTCCTGAACGGGGCAGCCTGAGTTGAGAAAGCATATGTATGTATGCCAATGTAGTAGATTTTAAATTTTAGTAGGCATAAGAATCATCTGGATTGCTTGCAGAAAATGAAGATCCAAGTGGTCTTTCCTCAGAGATTGTGACTCTATAGGTCTGGGATTAGGTGCTGGAATTGGTGGGGTTTTTTATTTTGTAAACAGACTATTTTTTAGAACAGTTTTAGATTCAAAATTGAGAGGAAGGTACAGAGATTTCCAATATACCTCATGCCCCCACACAGCATAGCCTCCCCATTATCAACATCCCCCATCAGAGTGATGCACTTGTTACAATCGATTAACCTACACTGACAAATTATTATCACTCAAAGTCCATAGTTCACATTACAGCTCACCTTTGTTGTACATACTATGGGTTTGGACAAAGGTATAATGACATATACCTACCATTATAATATCACCCAGAGTAGTTTCACTGACCTAAAAATCCTCTATATTCCACCCTATCATCCCTCTCTCCCCACCTACCTCTGAAAACCACTTATCTTTTTACTGTCTCTATAATTTTGCCTTTTCTAGAATGTCATACATGTAGTTGTAACCTTACAGTACATAGTCTTTTCTGATTAGTTTCTTTCACTTAATAATATGTATTTAAGTTTCCTCCATGTCTTTTCACAGCTTGATAGCTCATTTCTTGTTTGAGCTAAATAATATTCCATTGTCTGGTTATACCACAATTTATTATTTTTTTTTTAAACACAATCTTTCTTTCTTTCTTTTTTTTTTTAATTTTTTTTCACGTTTATTTACTTTTGAGACAGAGCATGAACGGGGGAGGGTCAGAGAGAGGGAGACACAGAATCTGAAACAGGCTCCAGGCTCTGAGCTGTCAGCACAGAGCCCGACGCGGGGCTCAAACTCACGGACCGCGAGATCATGACCTGAGCCAAGTCGTCCGCTTAACCGACTGAGCCACCCAGGCGCCCCTATACCACAATTTATTTATCCATTCACCTACTGAAGCACATCGTGGTTGCTTCCAGGTTTTTTTTTTAATTTTTTAATGTTTTATTACTTATTTTTGAGAGAGAGACAGAGTGTGAGTGGGGGAGGGTCAGAGAGAAGGGAGACACAGAATCCAAAGCAGATCCAGGCTCTGAGCCATCAGCACAGAGCCCAACACAGGGCTCAAACCCACCAGCTGTGAGATCATGACCTGAGCCTAAGTCGGATGCTCAACCGACTGAGCCACCCAGGCACCCCGGTTGTTTCCAGGTTTTAGCAATTATGAATAAAGTAGCTGTGAACGTTCAAGTGCAGGTTTTTGTGTGGATGTAAGTTTTTAATTCCTTTGGGTAAATATGATTAATGGATTGTATGGTAAGAGACGTTTATTTTGTAAGAAAATGTTAAATTGTCTTCCAAAGTAGCTGTACCATTTTGCATTCCCACCAGCAATCAATGGGAGTTCCTGCTGTTCCACATCCTCACCAGCATTTAATGTTGTCCATGTTCTAGATTTTGGCCTTTCTAATAAGTATGTAGTAGTATCTTATTGTTGTTTTAATTTGTATTTTATTGATAGGATGAAAATCACCTTTTCATGTGCTTATCTGCCATCTGCAAATCTTTAATGAAGTGTTTCCTAAGATCTTTGGCCCATTTGGTATCTTTTTTATCAAGCACAACAGGTGATTCTGATTCAGCAGGTCCTTGGACCAGTCTTTGAGAAACAGTGTTAGAGTAACCACAGAACTCATATCTGGGGTGAAATAAGTCTTCTCACTAAGTTGAAGTCAGATCCAGGATCTATGAGAGGGCAATCAAACCATACCATTTAGCAAGCTCAGCCTCAAAAGGGCCCTGAAATTTGGCTAATGTTCATGGGTAAATTTGTTCACAGAAGCAAGAAGTCCTCCACAAATATTCATATTTTGGTACTTTTGAGCTTGAGGCTATCTATATCATTTTCTAAGAACTATAATGGAAGTACAGTAAAGGTCATTCCTGGTCATCCAGAGTTATTCACAGATGGAAAGATGGATTTATGAGCACAAAACACTTGGCTACCCAGTTGATGACTTAAGAATGTTTTATCTACTTCAATTTATATGGTGACACTTTTCTTCTCAGAGAGCAACATGAGATAGACATCCTTTAAATGATAGTTCATACAATTTTATGCAATTATATGCATTATATATACTATGTGATCATATAGTTTATTTACACACTACATAAGTATTGTAACTTCACTGGTCTGTCAATATTCTTGTAGTCTAACTATTAGTTGTCTTTTGCCACTTATTTTTCATTTACTTCTTTTGTTATTTTTAGATGTCATTCAGGTAAAGTGGAAGTGCAAATACATGTGTAACATTCATACATTTTTCTTATACCACTATTCTTTTCATCAGCTCTGCAATATTTTCCAAATCCATCAATATTCAGTTCCATTTGCAATTTTAAAAGTTTACTCAAGAAATTTCTAAATTTACGTTTTTTTTCAGGAAAGTACAACATAACCTTTGTTACATACTAGATGGGTGAGAACTTAGGCACTGTATTTTCACAGAATTATGTTCTATTATAAGACACATCTCCTGATAATGTAGTGCTTACTATGTAAGGTACTATTCTAAATGCAGTATAAACATCACTAATTTGATCTTCAAACAAGACTATAATGAAAGTGCTATTCTTACGTACCATGCTGATTCTCAATATTGAGAAATTTTGTAAAAGTTAGTCTTCTGACCCTAATTGAAATTCATCTTGAATTGCAATCTCCCTATCCTACATAAATTCTAAGATTAAGGGGTCTCAAAAGGTGAATGCTCTGTGGCTTCCTCAGTGCTCTTAGAAGAGAGAGTTTTCCCTACATATTTTACTACTCCAGGTTAGTCCCCCAAACTGCAAGGTGTCTTGATAGTTTCTGCTTGAACTGGGGTCCTTGTTTGCACCCTGCCCTTCTTGCCATGTTGCCCAGCCTTTGTGCTAGAAACCTTCTCTTGTGTGTTTGCTTATCTCGCCTCATCCTGCTTCCTGAGGCATTACTTGTTTCTACTTACCTGAGCATTGCCTGTTGTTTACATTCCCTCTGAACACTGCACATTTCACCTTCACCCTACCCTTAATTGGGCCACTGGATTGGACATCCTAAAGACTATTGTCTTTTTGATCTACTTCACAGTTCAGTAAAAGCACTTCAAGCACTGACAATAATCCCACAACTGGGCCAGTTTCTCCTGACCCAGTTCTGACTTTCTAACTCCATTTCTTTGGGTGCTAAACATATGTAGTACAGAAATATACCTAATCTATGACACTTTTGTGTCAAAAGTAGACATTCCTTTGAATTAGGAATGATAAAATCTCTGAGAAACTAGGTTTCAGTGATGTGATTGAAAGCATAAATGTCTGTCATACAAGAAGGTTGTTATACATGTTATACAAACTGTAAGTTTTTTGTTTTGCTTTTTTATCAGAGTACCCTTATAGAAATCCCTAGAAGGGTTTAAAATGTTTAATGATGTTTAATGATGGATCTTAGTGACACAAATATATACCAACTTGAGAAGTCTTCAGTTTTAAGTCTACTTTCATTCATCTTTTATTCAACATTTACTGAGGGCTGAGCATATGCCAGGCACAGTTCTAGCTAGGTATGGCAGAGAACAAAACAAAGATTTCTGCCATCATGGAATTTACATCCAAAATGGCAATAAATCCTAAATATAATGAGTAAATTATATAGTGCTTAGAAGATGTTAAGGCCTATAGAATAAAGAAAGAGTGAAGTAGAAGAGATCAAAGTATAGTGAGGAAGATATAGGTTGCCATTTTATTTTTTATTTTTTTTCAATATATGAAGTTTATTGTCAAATTGGTTTCCATACAACACCCAGTGCTCATCCTAAAATGTGCCCTCCTCAATACCCATCACCCACCCTTCCCTCCCTCCCACCCCCCATCAATCCTCAGTTTGTTCTCAGTTTTTAAGAGTCTCTCATGCTTTGGCTCTCTTCCACTCTAACGTTTTTTTTTTTCCTTCCCCTCCCCCATGGGTTTTTGTTAAGTTTCTCAGGATCCACATAAGAGTGAAACCATATGGTATCTGTCTTTCTCTGTATTAGGTTGCCATTTTTAAAAATGTTCAGAATGGCCTTTAATAAAAGATGACATTTGAAGAAAGACTTGAAGGAAGTTATGGAGAGGAGCATGCCCCAGAAGTGGACCTATGGTCTGGTGGGGGACAAGTGGATAGAATGAGGTGAGTTATAGATAGAATAGGAGATGAAGTCAGATGATGAATTAATCACAGCAGCACTATTTGCTTTGGTTCAAAAGTGAGACAGACTTTACTACTTTGTGTAGGGATTTATTCTTCTGTATATTCCCAATAAAATTTTATTTTAATATTTATAAAAACTTTAAACATATTTTATCAACTATATGATATATAAACGGTACAATTCAATTAATTCTTTACATTACACCTATGAACTCATCACCACATGCAAGTTACAGAACATTTCCATCATCCTTATGAGCTTCCCTAAAACCCTTTATAGTCCATCCCTCTCTTCACTGGCAGCCCCAGTCACTACCAGTCTGATTTGTGTCCATATAAATTGGTTTGCGTTTTCTAGAATTTTTATATAAATGGAATCATACAGAATATACTCTTTTATGTCTGGCTTCTTTCACTCAACACAATGCTTTTCAAATTCATTCATCCTAATGTATATATAAGTACGTCATTCGTTTTTGTTGCTGTGTATAAACATACCATATTGACTTTTGGGGAAGATGGCACAGTAGGATAAGTCTAGGCTCACCTCATCCCACAGATACAACTAGAGAACACCCAATAGCAGTCTAAATAACTCAGAAAATGGCAGAATAAACTCCACAACTAACTGTGGAGAAGAGTGCACATGGAAAAGGGTAGGAGGGTGGAGACACAGTCAGGAGCTAAATGACTTAACACCTGAAATTAGAAAAAAAAAATCAGTGGGCTCAGCTTTGGGAGAGTAAGGAGGGTGAGAGGACACTGAGACCTCCCCACCCCCTTAAAAAGACAGCACAACAAACAGCTGGTGGATATAGAGCATCTAAGCAGCAGTTTGAAAGGTGCCTGGGACATATGTGAGGAAGAGTCATTTACTCATCTCAGAGAGTGTCTGGAGCATAGAAATCACTGGGGAAGTCCTCTAGGAACAAAGGAACTGGCAGGCACCATTTTCCTTCCCTGTCCCCTACCTAACTTGCTAAAACTGCCACCCTGCTTCTACATGCTGTGCTTCCACCAATCCACCCCTCTGGAAGGGCAGCTTTAGTCCAGTGTAACAGGGCCCCTTCTGCAATGAAACAGTCATACACCACCCCCTTACCGCACTGCTGCCATGCACTGTGTTTCGGTGGAGACTGATGGGTACTTCAGTGCTGGTCCTACAGGGCCCCTCCCATGACCTACAAGCTTGAAGGCATCTCTCCCACCCCCTTTCATGACACTACCCCTGCACTGTGCCTCGAGGGAACCACCCTCTCCAAGGGGCACTCTTGAACACAGTTACAGGGCAATGCTGCAGGTTTGGCAGTGTGCAAGCAGCCCCTATGGTGGCCAGCACAACTCCAAAGTGACTCCTGCTCCAGAGAGAGGGAAAGATAATCACACACACCCATCAGACAGAGACGTCAGCAGTGGGCTGGAGGCAAACTACTAGTCTGACTGTAGGTCCCGTCCACCAATGAAAACTTCTCAGGGGATAACACAGGGAAAGCACCCAACAGTTTGGTGTTACTGAATCTCAAATAAATGCCTGGCCTGATTCAACTCAAGCCCAAAGAGTCCCCAGATTGGCCCACTAATACTGCAAGGAAGCCATTACAGATGACTGCACTGAAGGAAAAAGTGACCCAGCCATAATAGCAAGGCACATGCAACACACACAGGAGAACTTTCTGAAGCAACAGATTCTTGCAAACATGGGACACTACACAGCAGAGCACTACAAGACATCTTCTCCATAAGGCCACTACTTTCCAGTGCAGGAGACATAGCTGATTTTTATAACACACAGAAACAGACACATAACGTTAGACAAAATGAGGAGACAGAGGAACATGTCCTAAATGAAAGAACAGGACAGAACCACAGCAAGAGACTTAACCAAACAGTTATAAAAAATATGCCTGATAGAGAATTTAAAATAATGATCACAAAGATACTCACTGGACTTGAGAAAATAGGGGAGGACATCAGTAAAATCCTTAACAAAGAGAGAGAAAAAAAATATCAGAATTGAAGAACACAATAAATTAAATTAAAAATACACTTGATGGAATACACAGCAGGCTAGAGAAGCAGAGGAACGAATTAGTGATCTGGAAAACAGGGTAATGGAAATTAATCAAGCTGAGCAAATGGGGGAAAAAAGGAATTTTGCAAAACAAGAATAGCCTTAGGGAACTCAGTGACTCCATCAATTGTAATGATTTTGCATTATAAGGATCCTTGAAAAAGAACGGAGTGAAAAAATGGCAGAAAATATGTTTGAAGACATAATAGCTGAAAACTTCCCTAATATGGGAAGGAAATAGATACTAAGATCCAGGAGGCACAGAGATTCCCCCCCAAAATCAAACCAAGGAGATCCACACCAAGATACATAGTAATTAAAATGCCAAAAAGTAGTGACAAAGAAAAATATTTAAAAGCAGCAAAAGAAAACGGTCACATACCAGGGAAACCCCATAAGGCTATCAGTGGATTTTTCAACAGGAATTTTACAGGCCAGAAGGAAGTGGCATGATATATTCAAAGTGGTGAGAGGGAAAATCTGCAGCCAAGAATACTCTATCCAGCAAGGCTATCATTCAGAATAGAAGGAGAGATAGAGAAGTTTTTGGATAAACAAAACTAAAGGAATTCATGACCACTAAACCAGACTCACAAGAAATGTAAAGGGGATTCTATGAGTGAAAAGGAAAGACCATAAATGAGAGTATAAAAAATAAATATATCTGTAAAAATCAGCCAAAAGATACACAAAATAAAAGAATGTAAAATATGACAACATATACTAAAATGAAGGGAGGAGAGGAGTAAATAATGGGTTCAAACTTAAGCAACCATCAACTTAATATAGACTGAGATATGCAAAAAATGTTACATACAACCCTATTGATAGCCACAAATCAAAAACCAGTAATAGATATGCAAAGAATAAAGAAAAAGGAATCCAAGTATATCACTAAAGAAAACCAGCAAACCATGAAACAGTACAAGAAAAGATCAAAGACAAACTATGGAAACAAAACAAGTAACAAAATGGCAAGAAATACATATCTATCAGTAATTACTTTGAATGTAAATGGACTCAACAATCCAATAAAAAAAAATAGGATGACAGTATAGATTTTTAAAAAATCTATGTATCTGCTGCTTACAAGAGACTCATTTCAGACCAAAAGACACCCACAAACTGGAAGTGAAGGGATGTACAAACATTTATCATGCAAATGGATATCAAAAGAAAGCCAAGATAGGAAAACTTATATCGGATAAAATAGACTTAAAAAAAAAAAAAAAAGACTGTAACAAGAGACAAAGAAGGACACTAATAATCAAAGGGACAATCCAACAGGAAGCTATAACAACTGTAAATATTTATGGAACCAATATGGAACATCTAAATACATGAAACAGTTAATAACAAACATAAAGGACTAATTGATAGCAATTCAATAATAATAGGGACTTTAACAGGCCACTTACATAAATGAAAAGATGATCCAAATAGAAATGGAACAAGGAAACAGTGGCTTTGAATAACACACTCGACCAGATGGATTTAACAGATATATTCAGAGCATCCCATGCTAAGACAGCTGAATACAAATTCTTTTCAAGTGCATATGGAACATTCTCCACAATATCTCACATATTAGGGCACAAAACAAGCCTCAACAAACTCAAAGAGATTGAAGTCATGCCATGCATCTTTTCTGACCACAATGCTATAAAATTAGAAATCACCCACCATAAAAAAAAATCTGGAAAGACCACAAACACATGGAGTTTAAATAACATACTACTAAGTAATGACTAGGTCAGCCAGGAAATCAAAGAAGAAATAAAAAGTACATGGAAACAAATGAAAATGAAAACACAAGGATCCAAAACCTTTGGGATGCAGGAAAAGCAATTCTAAAAGAGAAGCTTATGGCAATACAGGCGTACCTCAAGAAGCAAGAAAAATCTCCAATAAACAACCTAACTCTACACCTAAAGGAGCTAGAAAAAGAACAAACAAAACCCAAACCTAGCAGATGGAAAGAAATGAAGATTAGAGCAGAAATAAATGATATAGAAACTAAAAAAACAAAAATACAGATCAATGAAACCAGGAGATGGTTCCTTGCAAATATCAACAAAATTGACAAACCTCTAGTTAGACTCATGAAAGAAAGAAAAGAGAGAAAAGATTCAAACATAACCACAAATGAAAGAGGAGAAATAACAACCAACACTACAGAAATACAAACAATTGTAACAAAATATTATGAAAAGCTGTATGTCAACAAACTGGAAAACCTAGAAGAAATGGATATATTCCTAGAAACATATAACCTAACAAAACTGAAGGAGGAAGAAATAGAAAATTTGAACAGATTGATTACTAGCAAGGAAATTCAATCAGTAATCAAAAAACTCCCAACAAAAAAAGTCTAGGACCAGACTGCTTCACAGGTAAATTCTACCAAAGATTTTAAGAATAGAACCTATTTTTCTCAAACTATTCCAAAAACAGTAAAGGAAGGAAGCCTTCCAAATTCATTCTATCAGGCCAGCATCACCCTGATAACGAAACCAGTAAAGATGCCATAAAAGAAGAGAACTACAGGCCAGTATCTGACTAACACAGATGTGGAAATCTTCAACAAAATACTAGCAAAACAAATCCAACAATATATTAAAAATCATTCACCACAGTCAAGTGGGATTTATTCCCAGCATGCAAGAGTGGCTAAATATTTGCAAATCAATCAACATAATACATTTCATCCATTAAAGAAATGATAAAGCCATATGATCATTTCAATAGATGCAGAAAAAGCATTTGAAAAGTACAACATCCATTCATGATAAAAACCCTCAACAAAGTAGGTTTAGAGGCAACATAACTCAACATATTAAAGCGTATATATGAAAAACCCATGGCAAACATCATACTCAAAAGAAAAAACAAAAACAAAACTGAGAGCTTTCCTGTAAGGTCAGGAAAAGATAAGGATGTCCACTCTCACCACTTTTATTCAAGATAGCACTGGAAGTCTTAGCCACAGCAACCAGACAACAAAAAGAAATAAAAGGCATCCAAATTGGTAAGGAAGAAGTAAAACTTTCACTATTGGCAGCTGACATGATACTATATAGAAAACCTGAAAGACTCTACCAAACAAAAAACAAACAAAACAAAACAAAACAAAACAAAACCTCCAAAACTGCTAGAACTGATCATGAATTCAGTAAAGTCACAGGAATACAAAATTTTACAGAGATCAGTTGATTTCTATGTACTAATAATGAAGCAGCAGAAAGAGAAATTAAGAAAACAATCCCATTTAGGGACACCTGGGTGGCTCAGTCCGTTAAGCATCTGACTTCAGCCCAGGTCATGATCTCACAGTCCATGGGTTCAAGCCCCACATTGAGCTCTGTGCTAACAGCTCAGAGCCTGAAGCCTGCTTCTGATTCTGTGTCTCCCTCTCTCTCTATCCCTCCCCTTCTTGTGCTCTATCTCTCTCTTTCTCTCTCTCTCGAAATAAACAAACATTAAATTTTTTTAAGAAAAGAAAAAAATCACTTACAATTGCACCAAAAATGTAAAATACCTAGGAATATACTCAACCAAAGAGATGAAAGACCTATACCCCGAAAACTATAAAGCATTGATAAAAGAAATGGAAGATGACACAAAGAAATGGAAACACATTCCATACTCCTGGATTGGAAGAACAAATACTGTTAAAATATCTATACTACCCAAAGCAATCTACACATTCAATGCAATCCTTATCAAAATATCAATAGCAGCTTTCACAAAACTAGAAAAACAACCCTAAAATTTGTATGGAACCACAAAAGACCCCAAATAGCCAAATCAATCCTGAAAAAGAAAAGCAAATCTGGAGGCATCACAATTCCAGACTTCAAGTTATACTACAGAGCTGTAGTAATTAAAACATTATGGCACTGGTATCAAAATAGACACATAGATGAATGGAATAGAATAGAAAATCCAGAAATAAATCTACAGTCACATGATCAATTAATCTTTGACAAAGGAGGAAAGAATATGAAATGGGAAAAAGTCTCTTCAACCAATAGTGTTGGGAAAACTGTAAAGTTATATGCAAAAGAATGAAACTGGAGCACTTTCTCACACCTTACACAAAAATAAATTCCAAATGGATTAGAGACCTAAATGTCCTGAAACCATAAATATTTGTGAAGAGAGCACAGGCAATAATATTTGTAACATTAGCTGTAGCAATATTTTTCTAGATACATCTCCTGAGGCAAGGGAAAAAAAAGCAAAAATAAACTATTGGGACTACATCCAAATAAAAAGCTTCTGCACAGCAAAGGAAACAATCAACAAAACTCAAAGACAATCTACTGAGGGGCGCCTGGGTGGCTCAGTTGTTTAAGCATCCAACTTTGGCTCAGGTCATGATCTCGTGGCTCGTGAGTTCGAGCCCTGCATCAGGCTTTGTGTGACAGCTCAGAGCCTGGACCCTGCTTCAGATTCTGTGTCTCCCTCTCTATCTGCCACTCCCCTGCTCATGCTCTGTCTCTCTGTCTCTCATTAATAAAATAAACATTAAAAAATTTTATTAAAAAAAGACAATCTACTGAATGGAGAAAGTATTTACAAATGATATATCCAATAAAGGGTTAGTACCCAAGATATGTAAGGAACTTCCACAATTGCACACCCAAAAAACACATAAAACAATTTAAAAATGGGCAGAAGACATGAACAGACATTTCTCCAAAAATACATCCAGATGGCCAACAGACTGATGAAAAAAATGCTGAATATCAGGGAAATGCAAATCAAAACTACAATGAGATATCACCTCACACCTGTCAGAATCGCTAAAATCAACAATACAAGAAACAACAGGTGTTGGTGAGGATGTGGAGAAAAAAGGAACCCTCATGCATGTTGGTGGGAATGCAAATTGGTGCAGCCACTATGGAAAACAGTATGGAGATTCCTCAAAAAGTTAAAACTAGAACTACCCTATGATCTAGCAATCATGCTACTGGGTATTTACCCAAAAAATAAAAGAACATTAACTTAAAGGGATACGTGCATCCCTATATTTATAGCAACATTACTTATAATAGCCAAAATATGAAAGCTACCCAAGTGTCCATCAATAGATGAATGGATAAAGAAGATGTGGCATGTGTGTATACACACACACACACACACACACACACACACACAAACACATTTACCAATGGAATATTATTAAGCCACAAAAAAGAATGAAATCTTGCCATTTGCAACATGGATGAAGCTATAAATAAAGTATAATGCTAAGTAAAGTAAGTCAGTGAGAGAAAGATAAACACCATATGATTTCATTCATATGTGGAATTTAAGGAAAAAAAACCAAATAAGCAAAGAAAAAGAAAAGGAGAGACAAATCAAGAAATAGACTATTAACTATAGAGAACAAACTGATGGTTACCAGAGGGGAGGTAGGTGGGAGAGATGGGTGAAATAGGCGATAGGGATTAAGGAGTGTGCTTATCATGATGAGCACTAATGTATGGAATTGTTGAATCACTATTTTGTACATCTGAAATGGTGTTAACTATATAGGAATTAAAATTAAAATTTAATAAAAATTTTAAAAAGAAAATATTTGCCTTTTAAGCTTCACTAACATGGAATAACTGCAAAGACTGCCTATACCCATGAGATTACTTGTTCAGTGTTTGTTTTATCAAAACAAATCATGTGGTTCAAAAAAAAGGTATATATATACTTTTTAACATAAGAAGTATATATAATATATACATATATATATAATTCAGTTTATCCTTAATATATTGTTGCATTTATTAATTATATTCTAATAGTAATTATAATGATCCCACAATCCAGAAATTCTAAGTACTTAAAGTCTTTGGATACAGGAAATTTAAAAGCTCAATCCAAATTTATATCCATATTTTTGCTCTACAGAATTATGATAAGGTAATAAACAAAAGACATTTAAGGATGAGAATATATTACATTAGTAAGATAAAATTCTATGGAGGGTGTGGAATGGAAATAATGGGAAATTTCCCAGTGAAATGAAGTTATAATGTTACACTATGGTTTTTACCCCCCATTTTATCCATTTAAAGAAATGATGACTTATCTTTTTAAATCAATATTTATGATATGCTAGAAATTTAATACTTTACAACTCTTTAAACTCTAGTTTAAAGTATAGTATAAAATTCTATATACTAATTTTAAAATGTGAATGTGAAAATTAAAAAATAAAGCCAAAAAGTTTGAGTACCCCTTCTCTCAGGTCCCATCCCTAGAGGATGATCTTTAAGTAGCCTGGGGTGTGCAGGAACATCATGGGGTTTTTAAAGTTCCCCAGGTTATTCTAGTGTGTAGCCAAAATTGAGAAAAGCTGTAGTTTAAAAACAGTAGTCTCTCTCAATAAGATAACTCTGGACAAGAAGCAGAAAAAATGAAAGCTGCATAGTTTACCACTTGCCTGAGAGTGTTAGTTGCCTGGCAAGTAATGATTTGCAAGGTTTATAAAAACATCAAATCAATTGTCGTTATAGAACTTAAACACAAAAATGTTAACTGGCAGCTGTGGCTGATAATTATGGTGTCTTGCAATGATGAAATGCTATTATTTGTAAGGCACTGTGCCAACTATTTTAAGTAAATGACATTATCTCCTCTGTAGATAATCCCAGGCCTAGAACACTGAACCATGGGAGGTGTGGTGACAGAAAAACCCCAGAAGGTAGTAATTCAATTATACATTAACTAATCATTGCTCCTGGGTTCATCTATTAGCCTTTTTTTTCCACAGCAGTATTTAGTTTTGCTACTCTCCCAAATCTTGAGTCAGCAAATTAACTTTGTTTTCTACTTCCCTATTTCTCCTCTATTCTTGTTTTCTGCCTTAGCTTTTTTTCTTCTCTTATTTCTTGTTATGATTTATTGTTAAACAATAAATGTATGTATATTGTTAAACAATGGGACTAGGATTTGGCCTCAAAGGCCAAATTCCACAATTCATTAGCCATGTAACCTAGTAAAATAATGCAAAATGAGGGTCATCATTACCCTGCACAGTGGGCTGAATGGTAGAGATTCCAGAAGAATATGTTCACATCCTAATCCCTAAGACCTGTGACTATCACCTTATGTGGCAAAAGATGTGATTAAGTTAAGGATCTTGAGAGGAGAATCTTATCCAGGGTTATCTGAGTGGAACCAAAATGCAATTACATGTATGCCTGAATGAGAAAGGCAGAGGGGGTTCTGAGACATATACACAGAAGAAAAGTGATGGGAAAACAGAGCAGAGAGAGAGATAGAGCTACCACAGCCAAGAAATGCCAACAACCACCAGAAAGCTGGAAAAAACAAATATTCTCCCCTTCAGCCTTTGGAGGGATTATGGCCCTGCTGAACCATTGATTTCGGATTTCTGGTTCCCTATACTATTAGGGAAATAGTTTCCTCACAGGAATACTCACAGGACCTGTGAGTAATATACATCTCTATTTCACTTTCTTTTCAAGTATTTTGTTGAACTTTGGCTTACTATCTGACACCCCAGAGCTCTACTTAACAAATGTTAAGTGAATAAAGTCACACTATGATTATCTCTATACAAATTAACCCTTAGCTTTATCCATTGTAACAATGTAGCAATGTAGCAATGTATCTCTCAATCCTCCCAATTTCACCATTTTTGTGTAAATGCCTACAATCTAAATCCTGGCCTTGTCCTGCCTCTTTGACTATGGAAACAATAACTTAGAGAGGTAAGAAATCCACAGATCTAGGCAGAGAAATGGCTAAGTTGAAGGAACAAATTCTTCAGCATTCCCATCTTGGTTGCTCAAAGAAACTTGGGAATAATTTTTTAAATATGTTTCTCTGTTTCATCTCTCATATATCATCAATTACCAGGTCCTATGAATTCAACCTATTGAATATGTCTTGAACCAACCTAATTATCATCATCCCCAATATAAGGCTTTGGATGTGCTGTTTCCTCTGTCTTTCTACTAAGGAAGACTACTAGCTACATACTGGCCACCTCACTGTTAGGTTAACCAATAATCATGCTCCAGAATTGTTCCAAGAACAAATTTATGCATCTGCCAAATGCAAGTTAATATGAAGATGTCATTGATAAGACAAAATAATAGAAATATCAAAAAACACCAATTTTACCACAGATTCGGTGCAATCCCTATCAGAATCCCAGCCAACTTCTTTGCATAAATTGCCAAGCTGATCCTAAAATTCACATGGAAAGAGAATCCAGAATAGCCAAAACAATCTTGAAAGTGCTGAGCAGAGTTGAAAAATTCACACTTCCCAGTTATAAAACTTACTACAAATCTACAGTAATTAAGACAGTGTGGTACTGGCAGAAAGACAGACATACAGATTAATCTATTAGCACTGAAACTTCAAAAATAGACCTGTATATTTGTGGCAAATTGATTTTTCACAAGGATATCAAGATAAGCCAATGGGCTAAAATAATCTTTTCAACAAATAGTGCTAGAACAACAGATATCCACAAGCAAAAGAATGAAGTTTGACTCCCACCTCACACCATACACAAAAATAAACTCCCTGTGTAACCTTAATACAAAAATTAAAAATGGATTATAGATCTAAATGTAAGAGCCAAACTATAAAACAGAAGAAAATAGAGGGTAAATCTTCATAAATTTAGATTTGGCAATTGTTTCACAGACATGACACCAAAACATAGGAAAAAAAAGAAAAAAGAAACTGGACATCATCAAAATTAAAACTTGTGCTGCAAGCGATATATTATCAATGAAGTAAAAGACAACCCCCAGAATGGGAGAAAATATTTGTGATTCACGTATCTCATAAGGGACTTAAATCTAGACTATAAAGAACTTTTTAAACTCTATAATAAAAAGATAACCCAGTCTTAAATACGTCAAAAAATCTAAATAGACATTTCTCTAAAGAAGATATACAAAATGACTAATAAACACATGAAAAAATGCTTGATATCTTTAGTCATTATGTAAAACACAAGTTAAAATCACAAGGATGGCTATAATAAAAGATTAAAAACAAGTGTTATACAGAGAACAGATAGGTGGTTGTCAGAGGTGAGTGTTGGGCGGGTAGACAAAAGGGGTGAAAGTGGTGGGTAAAAGGTACAAATTTTAGTTATAAAATAAACAAGCCCTCAGGATGTAATGTACAGCATGGTGACTATAATTAATAATACTGCATTGCATATCTTCTGAGAATAGATCTTCATATCACAAGAGCAAAAATCTTTGTAACTGTGTATGGATGACAGACGTTAATTGGACTTATTTGGTGATCATTTTGCAATGTATACAAACAATGAATCATTATGTTGTACATGTGAAAACAATGCAATAGCATATGTCAATTATATCTCAATAAAAAAAAAGAAAAAGTGGTAGCAAGAATGTGGAGAGGTTAGAAAGAACCTTCATACATTGCTGGTGGAAATGTAAAGTGGTCATATAAGCCAGCACTTAGGTACATACTCAAGAAAAAGAAACATAGAGTGCTCACAATACCTGTAACAGTTAGCACTCAATAATTAAAATGGAAGACAGTACATATAATTGTTAAGAGTCAAGTCAGTGTTTGAATCCTGGCCAACCTCCCAAGAGCCCTAGGAATATGAAATCTTATTCATAGTATTCTCTTTCTTTCCTCAAAATATCTGTGGGTGTTTTGGTTTTCTACTTAAAAAGGAGTTACGATGGCAGAGGAGTGGGAGACCCTAGGCTTGCTTCGGTCCTCAAACACAGCTAGATGAAAAACAAATCAGTTTGAACTCCCAATTGATCTGAGGACCAAGAGAAGAAAAATGCACAAGTAGAGGTGAAAAAACTGCCACATAGTGGAAGGTAGGAGCTGCAGAGAGTTGATTTAGGGGAGAGAAGAGTTGTGGGTTCTGTGGAGGAAAAGGAGATCTGATCACAGAGAGGAGTGAGAGAGAAAAAGTGAAAGTACACAGGGGAATTGCACAAGAAAAACTCTTCCCCAAAACCACTGACTGGGAAAAGGAGAGGGACTGAATACCACAAGTTTTTATAAATAACAATGTAGATTCTGAAGTTTTGGAGGTCTGCACCATCACCAGGGTTGGGCTTAGTGGGCTTTAGCAGTACTCCAGTGGGGAAGGAGGGCAGAGACCCTGGAGCCAGCAACATGTTCTGAGCTTCCCCTGAAATGCACAGGGAGAAGCAGTTTTCCTGCTTGGAGTGCATTTGGGAGAGGGCATAGCCTCTCCCAGGGGCAAAAGACCCAACAGACACCATTGAGCTAACCCATTCACTAACATAAGAATGGGACACTGGTTGAGGGCAGCATGCCTTGGTGCCAGCTTTCTGTTGCACTTTACCATAACTCTGAACCTGCATTGTTGCACAACTGATTTCTGGGATAAGCAGGGATTGGCCACAGCACTTTGAGATCCTCCCCCAGAGACCAGTGTGGATGCCCTGCACAGATCTCTAAAATTTGGAATTTTGAAACCTAGCCTTGTGCCTGAGATAAAACACAGAACTGCTGTGCCACCTGGCTGGCAGGCAGACAGCTCAGATACAGGCAGGGTGAAGGTGGGGATCTGATGAAAGCCAGGGACACTAGAGAGGTGATTGTTTGCTCTTCTGTGAGGGCTTAGAGAGTGGTAGGAACGATCTCCCCACTGCAGGGACAAGAGAGAGGGGTGACATCATTTTCAGCCCACCCATCAGCACTGACCAACTTCAGTGAGCAAAACAGAACTACCAAGTGGAGGCCAGAGCAGCTTACACCAAGCATTGTCCCCCTGCTCCTGGAAGGTGCATCTCCACTAGGGCAAGTCCACCTGAAAATCAGTGAAGCAGGCCCGCCTCCAGAAGACTAGCACAAACCCCCCCCACACACCAAATCTACTGATCGTACAGTGCTACAAAGTTTCAGTTCTAGGGGAAATAGGATCTAGCCTCTTTGGTTTGGGGGTTTGTTTTTCTCTTAAGATACAAAAGAGCCAATTTTTTTCAATTAATTAATTAATTAATTAATTCAATGGATCTAGCTTCTTTTAAGAAGCAGACCAAAACACACATAGGATCAAGCTCTTTGTTTGTTTGCCATGACAATATTACAAGATGGAGGAATTCACCCCAAAAGAAAGTACAGGAAGAAGTGACAGCCAGAGATTTAATCAATACAGATATATGATGTCTGAACTAGAATTTAAAACAATTATAAGGATAGTAGCTGGTCTTGAAAAAAGCATAGAAGACACTAGAGAATCCCTTACTGCAGAGACAGAAGAACTAAAAAGTAGTCAGGCAATGGGTGCCTGGGTGACTCAGTTGCTTAAGCATCCAACTCTTGATTTTGGCTCAGGTCATGAACTCATGGTTCATGAATTCGAGCCAGCACATCTGTGCTGACAGTTCAGAACCTGCTTGGAATTCTCTTTCTTTTCTTTTGTATCTGTCCCTCCTCCCACTCTCTGAAAATAAATAAATGAATGTTACAAAACAAAAACAAAAAAACTAGGGAGGCCAAAATTAAAAATGCTGTAACTGAGATGCAAACCCAAATGGATGACATGACAATGAAGATGGATGAAGCAGAGGAATGAATCAGTGATATAGACGATAAAATTACACAAAATAATGAAGCTGAAAAGAAGAGGGGGGAAAAAGGTTTGGATCATAAATTAGGCTTAAGGAATTCAGTGACTCTTTAAAGTGTAATAACATTCGTATCATAGAAGTCCCAGAAGATGAAGAGAGAGAAAAGGGGGGCAGAACGTTTTTTGAGCAAATTATAGCTGAAACCTTCCCTAATCTGGGAAGGAAACAGATATCAAAATCCAAGAAGCACAGAGAACTCCCATTAAATTCATCACCAAGACACAGTCAAATTCACAAAATACACAGACAAAGAAACAATCCTGAAAGCAACAAGGGAAAAAAAATACTTAACTGACAAGGGAAGACAGATCACATTTGCAACAGATCTGTCCACAGAAATGTGGCGGGACAGAGGGAGTGGCACAATATATTCTATGTGCTGAATGGGAATAATATGCAGCCCAGAATACTTTGTCCAGCAAGCCTGTCATTAAGAATAGGAGAGACAAAGTTTTCCCAGACAAAACCTAAAGGAGTTCGTGACAACTAAACCAGCCCTGCAAGAAATATTAAATGGAACTATTTAGTGGTGAAAAAAAAGGACCAAAAACAAAAAAAGACTAGAAAGGAACAGAGAACATCATCAGAAACATCACTTTGCAAGTAACACAAGCCACTAAGTTCATATTTATCAGTAATCATTCTGAATGTAAATGAACTAAATGCTCCAATCAAAAGACATAGGGTATCAGAATGGATTAAAAAAAAAAAAAAAAAAAAGACCAAATCTATATGCTCCCTACAAGAGACTCATTTTAGACCTAAAGTCACCTGCGATTGAAAGTAAAGGGATGGATGGGGCGCCTGGGTGGCGCAGTCGGTTAAGCGTCCGACTTCAGCCAGGTCACGATCTTGCAGTCCGTGAGTTCGAGCCCCGTGTCGGGCTCTGGGCTGATGGCTCGGAGCCTGGAGCCTGTTTCCGATTCTGTGCCTCCCTCTCTCTGTGCCCCTCCCCCGTTCATGCTCTGTCTCTCTCTGTCCCAAAAATAAATTAAAAATGTTGAAAAAAAAATTAAAAAAAAAATAAATAAAAACGAACACTTCACATCTGAATCCAAGATACTACTGTCAGTAATAGTATTAGCTAAAGGTTATGACATCTCACCATTCAGTCAAATTGTCATTCAGGCTCTTGTTACAGAGGACAAGTAGGAGCTTTGCAAAAGTAAAAACTGAGGATGGAGATAACTTTTGGGGAAATGTCCTGAGTTGTTTAGGTCTAATTTATATTTGATACTAAGCTTACACATAATCAGATTTATTAATGTCAAAATTAAGAGAAAACTGCTATGTTTTTAACAAATCTCCACTCCCCCCACCTAAGTAGTCTTGTAGTCAGGGTATAAACCTTAGTTACACAACTACTAAGGTCCTGTTCTGATGGGTGAATGAGGAAAAAAAAAATCCAAAACTCATAGAAAATGCTCATAATGCTTCAATAATTTCTGAAGGATTAATAAACAAATTTGGATCCCTCCTCTCATCATTAATCCCACCCAATTCAATGCAGTAAATTTCCAGTTTAAACAAGTAATTTAAACAGGACCTTGAGATGGGTACAACCAAATCAAGTTTTCTAATGTGAAGGCTGGTAGTTCGCAGCCTGTATAATAAAAGGTCACTGTGTCAAAACCATGCACTCCCTTCCTTCTGTCCATATTTTATACATGATTTGGGGCGGGAGGAGAAATGAAATTGGATAAATTCTAAATTCAGCAAAAAAGAATTAACTCAAGTATCTTCTTGTACATCACATATGTAAATCAGAAACCATTTTATATAAAATATTTTGAATGATGTTGAGAGAAAAATGTTTAGCTTATTCAAAATTCTTGTTTAGGGTCAATTTTAGTATTTAGATCCTTATCCAGTAAATTTTTTTAATATTTTAAATGTATTAGAAAAAGGTTTTGCATTTTATGTATTTTCCATTAAATGCAATCAATGATTTAATCAATTGTCAGAAGTATTCTATTTGTGAAAAATGTGAGAGACTGATAATAGCAGCTTTGTATAATTTTACTTTCTGTTTGGAGTTTTACAAATTCAAAATAATAAATGTTTATGTTCTTATTCTTTCCAAAGCTTCAATTTAGAAAAGAATATTACTGCTTTAAAATTGCAAAACACACAGAATCTGTGCTTAATAACATTTTCAAATTTGTCTGTAAGAGCTTGGTGCTATGAAGAAAAGAGTGGCAGAGAATAAAAAAGTAAGGAAGAGAATTTTCTTAAAATGAATATTGACATCATTAAGAGAAATAATGGATACCATCAGTTAACTATACTAAAACTTCCTGCTGTTTTAGCACAACCTGGTGGTGATTAATTTTAGGTGCAGCAAATGTCAGAAAAAAAATCAAAATTTTCTGGTTACTTTAAATCCACTTATAGTAATACCTTTTTAATTTACAAATTAAATATACACATTTAGAGCCATTATAAAAACATATGGCTTATCTTCTAAAATGGCATTTCCAAAAAAGGAGTTAGCCAAAAACAATAGCAAAACTACACAATTACAGTAGGCTGAATGTGCACACAATATCCTTTAAGTAAATGTCAGAAAGTAATCACACCGCCCCCTCTCCTGTCATCAAATTATTTCAAGAACCCAACATTGGTACTCCAATGAACAAAAGTACAAAAATCTCTTTATGACTAACTGCTTAGAACAGCATGAACACTACTTTGTTTCATTTCTTCAGCATCTTTCCCTCTAGCACTTTCTGTACCTCCTACAGCAAATACTTTGTTAGGGCAACTTAAGAAAAGCCCCAAAAGTAAGGCTTTTTATGAGTGGCCACTGGTTATTGGCCAGTAAGAGCCTGTTCTTTATAATAGAAACTTTGTGGGGCACTTGGGTCGCTCAGTTGGTTAAGCGCCCGACTTCGACTCAGGTCACGCATGATCTCACGGTTTGTGAGCTTGAGACCCGCATGGGGCTGTCTGCTGTGAGCAAAGAGCCCACTTCGGATCCTCTGTCCCTCTTTCTCTCCCCCTCCCCCACTTGCTCTCTCCTTCTCTAAAAATAAAAAAAAATTAAGAGTTATAACAGAAACTGTGTATACTGTGAATCTAGATTGCATTTGGTATATGGCATTCCAGTCTTCCGCATGTACTGAAGTTTATTAAGGTGCGGACTCAGATATTCCAATATTTAAAGTATTAACAGTAACATTCTTTTAGAAATGAAGAAAACCCAATAAATTATCATTATTTTATAATGATACCCAACTTTATCAATACCCAATAAAGTATTATCATAATGTGGTTCGGCTCTAGCCACTGTTTCATACTTCTTTTTCCAATATGAGAGTGTAACTACTTGAGAACTTACCGGATACTGGATTTCCCAATATACTTGGAAAGATATGATTTGAATGTGTTCTGTATAAAATACCATACGTAGGTAGTTAAATGTTAAAAGCACCCAGAAGGTAATTGTGAAGATATGTTTTGTACTACATTTGTCCAGGCAGATATTTACAAAATTCATTTCTCTATCTTACCCATTCTACAATGAATATTGTACTATCAACACGGACTCGTATGTGCTCCTTGGGCTCATGTGAAGCACAGAACACAGTAAATTATTTCACTGATGACTTTCTCCATTCTCAAGATGGTACATAATCAGTACCTTTCTAGATGCCACAGGGAATGAGGGCTTAATTCTTTCCTGGAAACCCTAATAATAAAGACTGATAGACACTAGTAGTGTACCTCCTCTTCTTTCCCCAAATCCTTCTAGCCTCAGAATCACGCTATATCTATTTTTTTTTCATGGCATATCCATTTAACTAATGGCAGACCATCCTGTATTTGTAACCACAGGGGAAACTTTGAAAACACCCAACTTTATATGTTTAAATCTTATTCTTCCTCTTAAGTTCTATTTTTCTCTTCAGTCCCTACTTTTGTCAAGCTTATTATATACAAGTTATCTTTTCATGACTTTGTACTGATTTTCTATATAGAAACTATAAAAATCTTCAGAGTTTTTCTGGAGATTTAGAAGCTACAATTTTTCTCCATATTTAGCATAAAATTAAGTGCATATAAATTTTGAGTTATCCTGTTCCTGTGAACTGATGGTGAAAGATGAATGATTTTAATCAAAAGGTGGTATAGATTTTGAAAACCTTTGCTTGACTCCCCAGAGAGGATAAACAAATGCTAAAAGTTGATAAGGTATGTGGTATATACTAACTGGAAAGCTCATAAAGCTTTTACTAAGCCATAACAAATAATTTAAAAGAATCTCATCCCACACTATATGGACCTTTTTTATTATACTAATATAATTTGAAACTAAAGAGTATTTTCCTTGCTAACACTGTGGAGCAACTTTGCTTAGCTTCTTCAGTGATTTGACTTCTTTCCTCTTAAGATAATGGTGACAAAGATTCTAAAACAACCTCTGAAAAGAGTTTTATAGAACTATTACTAACAATTATACACTGGACACTAGTAGTTTACACATAGAACACTAGTCACACTAATCTATACTAAAGGCCACAGGTTGACAAACTTTCTTTGTAAAGGGTCAGATAGTAAATATTTTAGGCAGGCTTTAGGCAGGCTACACAGTCTCTGAAATAACTATTCAACACTGTTCCACAAAAGTAGCCATAAACCATGAGGAAAAAAGTACAACTGTGTTCCAATAAA
Organism: Prionailurus viverrinus; assembly: GCF_022837055.1. Lineage (NCBI taxonomy): Eukaryota > Metazoa > Chordata > Mammalia > Carnivora > Felidae > Prionailurus > Prionailurus viverrinus. Next base: position 20,576,033 of record NC_062571.1, on the reverse strand, counting down.
ATTTCATTTATGGACACCAAATCTCTTTTAATTTTTGTGTGTTTTGAAAAATTGTTTTTAACCACTTAAAACTGTAAACACAATCCTTAGCCCACAGGCCATGAAAAGCAGGCATTGAGCTGGATTTGGCCCACAGACCAGAGTTGGCTATACCTTATATGGGCTTTTATATGTTACACAAAATGTTTAAATTCCAAGTCTAAAGACATTGGAGACTTTTGTTTTTTAGATCTCTCATTTTAAAACTTATACTAGATAAGTTGTCTACTTCCTGGATAAATACATTCATGTGAGACAGAGAAAATAATTCAGAATACATATCCCTACTTAAAAAAGAAGACAGGAAAAATTTTTGCAAAATGAATCTTTCACCCTAAAACATATAATTAGGAAACATTTAAAATTTTTATTCTATGCAATATAAAACAATATGCATAGATTTGGTACACAATTTCTTGGTTTTTACTTTAGGAAACAAGGCAATAAGGAAAACGTTTATAAATCTCTCCATCCCTTTTATAAAAAGTTGCAACTGAAACCAGCAATTCCTTGCAAGTACAACTATCAATTCTGAATATATGAATTATACCTAGGAATTGGCATTTACATATATGAGTACTGGGTGCTCTTTTGAGAGAGAGAGAAAGAGAGAGGGTACGAGCGGGGAGGGTCAGAGAGAGAGAACAGGTGAGGGAAGGGGGGGGCGGGGGGGGGGGGGGGGCGAGAATCCCAAACAGGCTCCACACCATCAGAGCAAAGCCGGATGCAGGGCTCAAACTCATGAACTGTGAGACCATGACCCGAGCCGAAACCAAGATCAGATGTAAAACCGACTGAGCCACCCAGGCACCCCTCTTTTAAACATGTACAACTGTATCATAAAACACCATGACTTCTACAATTTGGGGCACTTTTGAATATGAAACTCCTGCATCCATATATATATATAAGGAAACAAGAATACTCTTTCCAGTCATCAAGTAAGAAAAACTTCACAGTCTGATTTACCTTTATCAAAGGTAAAATGATTCACTACTGCATTTCATGGATTATTGTGATTCTCAGTAGTTCCTTAACACAAAGTAAATTTCACATGAACTTTTTATCTGTTTGGGTTTTCCAAAGCAAGATACTAATACAAAATGTATTCAACTGGCAGAAGTCCATGGGCTAAAGAAAAAGGAATTAAATATAAAATGTTCACCAACTTTATCCTTTCTAATTTTCAACAGCATCAGATATGGAGACCTAATTGGTTTCTTGTGTCTATCCATTATGAACATAACTCAATCTTCTATTTTAATATTCTTCAATGCCATTTTTTGCTTGGTGCTTTACTGTGCGACGTAGGAGATCATTTCGTCCAACTTCAAGCATCTGTTCTTCCCAAGATTTCATTTCATTATAATAACGAATTTTATCATCATTAGCAAGTTGAATATACACCTGAGAAAAAGTGTAACTGTTAAAATAATTTCTTTTAGAAGAATCTTTACAATTAATTTCTGGAATGCTTCCATATAGAAATCACCTATTATTCTACATGTATAATGGGGGACTAAGGAAGGAATTTTTTTTTGATATAAAAGATGAGAAAAAGGCTGAGATAAAGATAATTAAGTTGTTACAATTTCAGGGTTTGGGATGTGGGAAAGGAGCTGAGGCAAGATGAGATTGTCACTGGATAGAGTGAACACTTTAAGTTATGAGTGACATTGTTTTTTATTTGTAGTTAAAAACTACCAAAAGAAAAAAGCTGAACTGGTCCTAAAGATATAAAAATAATTTTAAAATACTTTGTGATACTAGTGACATAAAGTTGTTTTCACATGAATAAAGCCTTGCCCTAATATATTCTCTCACAGATATTCCAACTAGACACTTGAGACTAAAACCATACTACTTACTTGCTTTTGAGAACTGGAGAGATTTTTCCAGTTTTCATTTATAGTCTTCAGCTTTACCTGTAAAACACATATGTTTAAGTACCAGATACAGAGACTTCAGTGGTTAAAGAAAGATCTTTTTTAATTCTTGATTCCAATAATAAAATCTGATATCGAGAATCACAGGCAAAGTCTTATCAATTCCTTACCTCCCTTTTAAAAAAATTTTTTTTAACGTTTATTTTTGAGAGAGAGAGACAGATGACAAGTGGGGGAGGGCAGAGAGATGGAGATACAGAATCTGAAGCAGGCTCCAGGCTCCAAACTGTCAGCACAGAGCCTGAAGCAGGGCTCAAACCCATGAGCCATGAGCTCATGACCTGAGCCAGAGTCAGATGCTTAACTGACTGAGCCACCCAGGGGCTCCTTACCTTTCTTTCTAAAAAAAAAAAAAACAAAAAAATTTTTTTAATGTTTATCTTTATTTTTGAGACAGAGACAGAGCATGAGCGTGGGAAAGGCAGAGAGAGAGGGAGACACAGAATCTGAAGCAGGCTCCAGGCTCTGAGCTATAAGCACAGAGCCCAACACGGGGCCCAAACTCGTCAACTGCGAGATCATGACCTGAGCTGAAGTCAGACGCTCAACCGACTGAGCCACCCAGGAGCCCCGTCTTTCTAAATAAGAACTATTAAACTTAAAACATACAAAAAGTGAATAGGATGTAGATATTATCCTTTTTTATTGATATATAATCGACATATGACATTATTAATTTCAGGTGTAAACTTGATTCATCATTTGTATATCCTGTGAAATGATCACCACCCTAAGTCTAGTTAACTAATCTGTCACAATACATAGTTACAAAATTTTTTTTTGTGACAAGAAGTTTTAAGATTTACTCCAGGCAACTTTCAAAAGTGTAATATGTCATTTAAAAAAAATTTTTTTATGTTTATTCATTTTTGAAAGACAGAGAGAGACACAGCACAAGCAGGGGTGGGGCCGAGAGAGAGGGAGACACAATCTGAAGCAGACTTCAGGCTCTGAGCTGTCAGCACACGTGGGGCTTGAACTCACAAACCACAAGATCATGACCTGAGCCAAAGTCGGATGCTCAACCAACTGAGCCACCCCGGTGCCCCTCAAAAGTGCAATATATTATTTTTAACTATAGTCACCATGTCGTTTTTTAGAGGGAGAGAGGAGAGAGAGAGCATGTGCACACACGTGAGTAGGGGAGGAAGAGACGAGAATCTTAAGCAGGCTCCACGCTCAGCACGGAGCTCACCTCACGACCCTGAGCCAAAATCAAGAGTAGTATGCTCAACCGATGAAGCCACCCAGGCACCCCTACAGTCACCATGCTGTACAATGTATCTTCAGGACTTACTTATTTAAAATTAGAAACTGGTACACTTTGACCATTCTCACCCATTCTGCATCCCAACCCCAACCTCTAGCAACCACCAATCCATTCTATTTATGAACTTGGTTGTTTTGTTGTTTTCAAGATTCCACATATAAGAGAGATCATATAGTTATTTGTCTATTTCTGACTTATTTCATTTAGCATAATGCTCTCAAGGACCATCCATGTTGCTGCAAATAGCAAAATTTTCATTCTTTTTGATGGCTGAATAATGCATGCACACCAGTTTCTTTATCCATCATCCATCAATGGACAGTTGGATAGCTTCCACATCTTGATTATTGTAAATAATGCCCAATGAACATGGGAGTGCAGATATCTTTTCAAGTTAGTGTTTTTGTTTCCTTTGGATAAATATCCAGAAGTAGAACTGCAGGATCATATGGCAATTCTATTAATTTTTTGAGGAAACTCCATACCATTTTCTACAGTGAGCTGCAATCTACATTCCCATCAACATATGCACAGCAATTCCCTTTTCTCAGCATCTTTGCCACCACGTTATTTTCTTATCTTTTTGATAACAGCCATTCTAACAGATATGAGGTGATATCTCATTTGGTTTGCATTTGCCTGATTACTGATGCTGAAAACCTTTTTATGTACATGTTAATCATCTGTATTGTCTTCTTTGGAAAAATGTGTATTCAGATTCTCTCCCATTTTTTAAGTCAGCTTGTTTTTTTGCTACTGAGTTGTACAAGTTCTTTATATATTTTAGATATTAACCCCTTTTCATATATATGATTTTCAAATCTTTCCCCTCATTCAGTAGGTTGCTTTTTCACTTTGTTAATGGTTTCCTTTGCTGTGCAGATGTATCTTTTTTGATTCAACAATACTTATATTCAACTATATTCCTATGATAGACTAACTTCAAAGACTTAAATGTTTTATTTCTTCCCTGTATCTTAATGTTTTATTCTAAAATTTGTACCTAAGTATTCAGGCATACTCATAGGAACAATACAACACTGGTCCTTAATTCTACTTAGCTGAACTTAAATTATATGACCTGGAAAAAGTCATTATTACCTCTCTTAGGCTTGGTTCTTCATTTATAAAATTAAAGGATGCAGGAAACCCAGGGATGGAGGAAAGTTAGAGAGGAGAGTCAGCACACCTCACACAGTATGTGCTGTTGCTCCCAGAAAGCAGAGACTGAGGCAATAAATGGGTGGGTGGAGAATGAGGGGCAGAGGGGTCGGAGAAGGCAAGTGTGAAGAAGGGAGGGAAATGGTCTGAAAAGAATCTATTTAAATCTAAGAGGAAGTCATCAGTGATTTTAAACAGAAGCAGAGTGAGAATAACGAACTTTACTGTTCTGACCAGAACTCTGTATTTTATCCTACCAACAAAAATAGAGATATAGACAGTATCTGAGACTACATAACCATCATGTTTTGGAACACTTTAATACTTACCTTTATAAACACATCTAATATATTCAGGGACATTTACTCACTAAATAATTGCTCTCTTAGCTCTGGAAGGAATTGCTTCAATCTTTCATAGCTAAGCTTTTTCCTTATATTTAATCCATAAACTTCTGTATTCACTGAGTTCAACAATAATTTATAAAGTTGCATGCATAAAAAAATCTGATCTTTCACCTTAATAAAGTAATTCATTAAAGAAAATTAAAGAGATGGAAAGATGTTTAGTTTTGCTCCTTCCTAAAACTCATTAAATAAGCCCTTCCACCATGTGAGGACACCGTGAGATGGTACCAGCTATGAACCAAGAGGGACCTCACTAGCAGACAACCATGACAGTGCCTTGATCTTGGACTTCCCAGCCTCCAGAACTGTGAACAATAAATTTCTATTGTTTATTTTTTTTAAGTAAATGAATAAACATTTTTTAAGGCATAAACCCACATGGACAAAGACAACAGGAGAGGAAACTACCAACACAAAATTTTAGCAGCTAAAAAGTAGGTGGAGAAATGGTAACTGACTTACCTAACCAAGAAGGCAGATTCCCAACCTGGTACTGGGGAAAGCCATAAAGCAAAACAATTTACAATGCATAATTCCCAAGCAGCTCAGGAATTGGCAGCACAAGATAGGTAGAAAACGGTGGTGAAAGGTATGCTTAAAACAGTAAGACTGACTGAAATTCTCTTGAAAAAGAGATTAAATCCCCACCATGGGCAGATTCTAGGACTTATCCCCTCAAACGGGTAAAACAGAGCTACTCTGTGGATACCAGGTACAGTTGGGGCCAGTGGTACCACACTGGAAACAAGGAGATTAAGTAAAAATGTACGTATACAGTATCCCAGAAAGAAAAGCAAAAAAGGTTAAGAGAAAAACAATACAGAAAAGAAAATGAGAGGACCAGCTCAGAAGACACAAAAACAAGTATGAGGTCTTAAAGAGAACACAGCGGGGAAGGTGGGGGGGAGGGGAGAGAAGAAAAAAGAAACCAGATCACATTCAAAGGACCAATAATCAAAATGGCTTTATACTTCTCAAAAGCTATTAACAAGAGAAAGAAGCAATATTTTTAAAATTCTGAAAGAACATGATCTCTAGATTCTATGCCTAGAATTCTATGCCCAAACTATCAAGCAAATATAAGGTTAGAGATTATTTTCAGACAAGCAAAAATTCAAAAAACTGATCTTCCATGTACTCTCACTAGGGAGATGCTGCTATAATAAAATCAGTAAACCAAGAAAGACAACAGCAGAAACAAAACCACCACAAAGATGAATGTCAACTGTGCACTAGCAATAAAAGGCTACAACCAAAGTGGAACAAAACAGAGGTTCCAGATTGAAACTGACAGAATAGCTAATGCATCTAAATGCACTGAAAGCTGGTAAATATTTAAGGGTTTGGGGCTAAATTACTGATAATACATAAAAAACTAAGGAAACAAAAACATAAGACATACTGAACTTCAGTGAAAGTTTTGCAATTAAAAAAAAAATAGTCATAGCAAATGGCATAGCAAATATCATACTCGATACTTCTCTAACCAAAATTGTAAGTATACTGGGAGGCAGGAAAATGGAAACATGAACAGTGGGATGAGAAAGTAATAAATGCTCATCTTAAATAATGGGAGATAATGCCTAAAATATAGGTAATGCTGAAAATTGAAAAAAAATCAAGAAGTAACAATATAAGGCTGTTATTTACAGATATGAAGATAAACAGCACAAGAATGAGCTAACAATAAAAGGTATTCACTTATATGACAGGGCTGTGAAAACTGGTTATCTTTTATAACAAGTCTTATTTTGATTCTTTTAACTATAAGGATATATACCCAATATTTTTTAAATGAATAAAAATGATAGTTGCATTAATTTTAATATCCTGAGATAGGGTCCCTCAGCCATTAAGCTTTCTAGGTGATTCCAAGGTGCAGTCGAGTTGAGAACCACTGATTTAGGAGCATTCTCTAGCATATAACCTTTTTACACTGATAAGAAAACTAAATCCAAAGTCATTTAGTGACTGAGCAAATTCCAACTAAAAAAATAAACAAGCATATATTTTTAGTAATTTAAGGCCATAGAAACAATTTTAAAATCCCAAGGAGTAAATAAATGAAAGTATACAGCCAGGGAAGACCATATCACATATACATATTATTTAATCAAGTGTCAAACAGGACTTATGAAATGAACTACCGATCCTAATAACCCAAAATGTGGCACAGTGGCAAAAACCTTCATCTCAGATTGACAAAAGTTAGAGATCTGAACGCTTACCCTATCATATTATAAAAGGAAAAATACAATTGCCAATTTGGAGCTTCTAACAAGGAAATAAGGAAAGAATAAGCCACAGCAGGAATGACACACTTCTTTTCTTCTTTGACATATTCATATGGTGATACTCATGGGTGTAATACATTCTCATGGGCATAACCAAAATTTTATTAAAGGATATAATATGAAGCAAGGTTATACTCAAATCCTAGTACAAAGTATTATAATCCCACTCTCATTCTTTCCCAGTGATGGTAAAACAGTCCCAGGACTGACTGATAAGAAGTCTCCAGAACTTTAACACCCCTATAAATTTGAAAATGTTATTATTTTAAATTTAAAAAAGCTGACAATATATATATTGGCCGCTAAGTACTCAAATTGTATGTGGCGAGAAAATGTGTTTTCCTTTAAAAGATACAAGAGGGCATTATTTGTATAAAGTACTTATTTATAATAACTTACTACTTTTATTCACATCCTAACATATGACACCCCTACAATTTTCTGTCTAAGTATTTAAAAATCAAAACAAAAATTTAAAAAACAAATCTAATTCTGTTTTACCTGTGATGTACCATCCTTATGTTCCTGGAACCTTTCAGCTATATAAATGTTGTAAGCTGAGCGAGGTCTTTTCGGTTTTCCAAGCATTGTTAACTCCTGAGTAACAAAAATGGAAGAGTTAGATATAGTTTTAACTTCTGTAAGACTTTACCTACAGAAACTTTATTCACTACTATGCATTACAGGAAGTTCCTATAAGTGAATGTTATGATTCTTTGTATATACAAAATGACTACTCACTCGGGATCAGAATTATTTTTGTGATAGCACTAAGTTTTGAAAATTGTAAAAGGTTTTAGGAGTTATTTTCCATATAAAAACTTTTCCCTTACATATTATTTTCATGGTCTCCATGAAGTGAATAACTGAGCACTTAGGTACAAAATCTTTTTTAAAGGTTAAAACAATTTCAGTTTCATCCTTCCAGAACACTACCATCTCCCAGCCACTATATGCCTCTACCACAACTCATAAACACTAGAGTATCTGTTTAATAATCTCTCATTTCATTTCCTTCCTTGGTATCTCTCAACTTTTAAACTTCAACAAATGTGTTAAATTCAATTCTTTTAACTAGGTACCAAAGGACAGAGGAGGCAAGAAATAGCAAATACATGTATCCCTTACTGCTTAAGTTAGTTTAGTTTCAAGGGGCACCTAGGTAGCTCAGTCAGTTAAGTGTTCGACTTCAGCTCAGGTCATGATCTCACAGCTCTTGAGTTCGGGCTCTGTGCTGACAGCTCAGAGCCTAGAGCCTGCTTCAGAGTCTGTGTCTCCCTCTCACATTCTGCCCCTAACCCACTCACACTCTGTCTCTCAAACATAAATAAAAACATTAAAAAAAAATTTTTTTAATGTTTAGTTTCTGAGTTTCAGAGAATAAAGGATGCTGCACTATTCTATTTAGTTTTTGAATTTGGATAGTAGTACTTGTAATTCATAAATTATGTGGTTTTTAATGGCAATTTGGTTAAAGTCAATAACAAACCCAATTTTATTTCATAAATAAAGTACAGCCCCTGTGATTAACCTCATTCTTCCTGGACTTCTCAGACACAGAACTACTATAAAACTACTGCAGACTCCAGGTACTTCATAACGTAACTGTTTCCCCTTTTGTTTCTAGAGCTTGGAATTCATCATCCTTCCTAACAATAAGTATACAGCTGAACAGACTGAAAAATCAACAACCCTCTTGGATCCCTAAGGGAGAGAAGTTTGTTTCAAACTGCTGCCCCCTAGACTGGAGAGACACACAAGTAAATACAGGGAGTCGAAGCAACCCCTGCTGGAACCAGTGCTAGGGTACCAAAACCTCTACTGTAATTAATGAATTGCTGGATGTTCTGGCTTCAGGGGGAGCCAGTCATAAGAATGTCCTCACAGGACGCCTGGGTGGCTCAGTCAGTTAAGCGACCGCCTCTTGGTTTCAGCTCAGGTCACTATTAGTGAGTTTGAGCCCAGCATCGGGCTCTGCAATGATAGTGTGGGATTCTCTCTCTCTCTCTGCCTCTCCCCTGCTGGCTCTCTTGGCCTCTCAAAATAAATAAACTTAAATTAAAAAAAAAAAAAAAAAAAAAAAAAAAAGACAGTCCTCACAGTATTGGGATATACTTCTAGGAGCTAAACCAGATTTCCACAATTAATACCAGAAAAAATATTTCCCCTGCTTCTGTAAGAAAGGAAGAGAGGAAAAGAAACTATTTTGAAATGCCTGAGCACTCAACTATTAACAAGGCCTGCCTTCAGGGGAAACTAGTTAACCAGAGCCTAACTTACCTGCATGAAGAGAAAACACCCAACTCCTGCACACTCTAGTCATCCTGACTCACACCTAATGGGGAGGGGGAGTGTGGAAGAGTGAACTGAGAAACTCTTGTGAAGTTCACAGACCAGTTGCATAGGCTCACTAAAAGATCGGGACCTAATTGTAGGACTACAGAATGCTTTTCTTTTTTTTTTTAATTTTTTTTTTTTTTCAATGTTTATTTATTTTTGGGACAGAGAGAGACAGAGCATGAACGGGGGAGGGGCAGAGAGAGAGGGAGACACAGAATCGGAAAGAGGCTCCAGGCTCTGAGCCATCAGCCCAGAGCCCGACGCGGGGCTCGAACTCACGGACCGCGAGATCGTGACCTGGCTGAAGTCGGACGCTTAACCGACTGCGCCACCCAGGCGCCCCCAGAATGCTTTTCTTGACCCCCACACCTCACCACCACATTGCTAAGGCCTATTTACAGCAGTTCCTTTTACTCAGTACATTATGTCCATCAATCAAGAACAAACTTCCAAGGCAGACTAAAAGGCAAAAAACATAATATGAAGAGACAAAGCAAGCACCAGAACCAGATATGGGAGGGATGTTGAAATTATCAGACCAGGAATTTAAAACAACTAGATTAGTATGCTAAAGGCTCCAGATTGCATGTAAGAACAGATTAGCAATGTAAAACTCGGAGATGGAAATCCCAAGAAGTAACCAAAAAAAAACAAAAAACAAAAAAAGTTAGAGATCAAAAATGCTGTAACAGAGGTGCCTGGGTGGCTCAGTCAGTTAAGTATCTGACTCTTAATCTCAGCTCAGGAGACTGGGCTCCAAGCTGGATATGGCACCTATTAAAAAAAAAAAAGAGAGAGAGAGAGAGGAGAGAAAGGAGAGAAAGCAGAGAAAGGAGAGAGAGGAGAGGGACAAGAATGTTGTAATGAAACGAAGAATGTCTTTAATGGGTTTATTAGTAGACTGGACATGGCTGAAGAAAGAATCACTGGGCTAAAGGATGTAATAATAGAATCCTCAAAAATCCAAAACAAAGAGAACAAAGACTGAAAATAAACCAAAAACTGAAGACTATCCAAGGACTATAGGACAACTTAGAACAGGTGTAACAAACATAAAATGGGAATACTAGGAGGAGAAAGAGAAAAAGAAATATATGAAAGGGAAATCCCGTATTACTGCCCAATCCTCATTTCTGGTCTCTCCACTCTTATATTGGATGGGTGCATTAAAAAGGAAGGGAGAATAAAGGAGGGAGAATAAACTTCAGTACCCAGCCCTCCAAATACTTACCCCTATGCAGACACTGTATTTCTATTGTCTTTTCTAGCTCCTTTTTACTAATTGGATCAGAAGACTAGATTGCTATCTAGATTACTGACTTAAAATAGGTGAGTCCTGAACTCTGGTGCTAGGAGAGCTCAACAAGAGTCAGGGAGACATATGTTGTCATCTCACATTAAAGTCTCAAATTTACTTTTTCAAAGAAATAGTTTTAACTCTGATGACCATTTTCTACAGTATATGTACTAGACCAGCAAGCTGACCATCTCATACCTAATACTGTTCCTACAGAAAAATGTAGTCTTTCAAGCAATAGTATTTATGTGGATTAATAACCTTAAACTGGGACCAGACTACAAATCTGAACCATGTGAGGTGTTTAATGAGGAAAAGTAGTTCATCCTATAGGACTTCTTATTTGACTAGATACAATAAAGGCATTTTTTCCTGATGTGTTAATGAAATCAGTCTATTTAGCAACATCCATAATGAAACTCATCCATAATCAAACTCACCATTACCTATAAAACAATTCAAATCAGCAGGTTATCCTAGACAAGACACAGACACAAAGATTCTTGCTATTCCTGATTTGGCTGTTTCATAACTCTGTTCCTTCAGCTTTCATTCTAGTCCTAACTACATATCTTAAATTTGGATACATTCAAAAGTAGTAACAAGGGGTTCTAAGACAGACTCAATGCCAAGTGGTCCTAGTGGCAGAAAAGAGTTATCCCATTTTTTCCTAACTGGGGTACTCCTGATGACATTCTACCATTTAGCCACATATATCAAAATAAGAAAAACTCCCAATATTCACTGTTCTATAATTTCAGTTCTTTGCCAAAGGAAAAAAATATTTCACTGATACTCACTCTCTTTTTTATTAATGCTTTCTTTTTTAAACGTTTTTGCTGGATTTCTTTTTCCAAAGATACAATCTGACTTGGAGTTAACTGTTCTTGAATTCTGTTTATCTCTTCTTTGTATGCCTGCCAGTCTGCCCTGTAAGCATCTTCATATATCTATAAATAAAAAACCCAAACATGAAGTCAATAAATTACTGCTGATAAATCAAACACAGCACACCCGCCAGGGAAAGACAACTGCATGACTTCAGATAAAGACAGACTAGGGGCACCTGGGTGGCTCAGTCAGTTGAGCGTCCGACTTCAGCTCAGGCCATGATCTCACGACTTGTGAGTTCGAGCCCCACATCGGGCTCTGTGCTGATAGCTCGGAGCCTGGAGCCTGCTTCTGATTCTGTGTCTCCCTCTCTCTCTGCCCCTCCCCCACTCATACTCTGTCTCTGTCTCAGAAATAAATAAACATTAAAATTTTTTTTTTTAAATAAACATTAAAAATAAATAAAAATTAAAAAAAAATAAAAAGACAGACTGAACCACCAAGTGAAACATGTGCTCTGGAATCACATGTATATGGACTAAAAACATGTTTTTTTCATAAAAATGTTAACAAAGGTGAGAGTCTAACAACTAGTCTTCAGTTTCAGATATTGCCAACCCTTTGTTGCCACTGCCATACATCCATTTTCTAATCATTATGAATCAGAAAGTATGAAGTTCCTTTATAGGTAACAGATATTAAAAAAATTTTTTTAATCATCTAGTCCCTTAAAGGACATGACTATTATTCTTAACTGCAGAATAACTGGTCAGCAATACTGAAAACCAATATGCTTACTTTTTTCTCTGAATCAGGAAGTTCCCTCCATAGCTGGGCAATTTTTCTAATTAGTTCTGAATTTTTCGCATCTATAGATTGAAATAAAATGAAAAAGTCACAATTTTATGTCTCAGGATTAATTTCTAAAGACTTCTAGGAAGTCTAGCTTTAGCTCTAAGTTTTATTACAGACACCTCTATACCACATATAATTTAATACAATGATTTAGGTTTTCTTTAATTTCATACTTGATCCAGAATTATTAGTCTGTTACCTAATAATTAAGAAATATGTCACATACCCCCCCAAAATTATTAGTTTAAGCAGTTGGGTAATCACTGTCTTCAAGCTTTTTACTTCATATTTCAAACAAAAAATTTTTTCCCATCTTTCAGGAATTATTAAGTTCATAAAACCTGACTCAACAATAAAATATAATCTTGATTCATGTAACACTGCCTTGTATTTCAGTTACAGAAACACTACTTGCAACAAGCTATTCTAAAATCAATTCATTATTCCCCATTTCCTTCCTCATCTTAACTGATCATTATTCCCCATTTCCTTCCTCATCTTACCTGATCAAGTCATTATTCCCCATTTCCTTCCTCATCTTAACTGGAGTGGCATTTTAACAAACCACTTAGTTTGAACTACAACATTTTAAAACATGTGAGTACTTCTTAAACATGTCTCTTAAACCAATTCTTTATAATGTAGGAATTTTCATTACAGTTCATTTGGTTTTCACAAGTACCCTGTGAAAGGGCTCTAGAAATCATAAAGTTGACTATTCTTAATTTAGTTACTATCTTTACACTACTATAATCACAAATGAAGGCCCACAGCCTTTCTAGGGAGTCAACAAAAATCCTACCTGGAAATCTTTTTTTTTTTTTCAGTAAGTCAACTGATTTCCAGTGAAAAACCTCTTGGAATTAGCAATTTGTATAGAGCTTTACAGAACACATCCACATAAGTTATTATTTTATTGCAACTTCATTAACAATTCCCTGAAGCAGGAGCTAAAGCAAGTAATAAAATGATTCATCAATGGTGCTCCAGGCCAATGGCAACTAGACCCCCAAAATTCAGCTTTTTCATCTTCTTCCCTGGGTGCTTCCACTCCACATGCTGCTATTTTTAAAATACTTTTCATTAAATGAGTAAGTCAGGAGGATAAAGTCAATGGTATTGTAATAGTCTTGTATGGTGACTGATGGCAGCTACACTTGTGGTCAGCATAGCATAATGTATACAGTTGTCCAGTCACCACTATGTTGTACACCTGAAACTAGTGTAACACTGTGCTTCAACTATACCTCAATAAAATATACATAGTAATAAGAAACAAATAAAAATACCTTTCATTAGCTCAATTATTTATAAGGAATTTGTACTTGGTAAAAAATGTCATACTTTACAGACCACTAAACGTTAATGGTTATGTTTCCGCAGTCACTGGATGCTTTCAAAGTGCAAATCAAGTTTGAAGTAAAACTGTTTAGTGGCTTCTTTATTACATCAGAAAACAGTAAATGCTCCAAAACTCCTTACCTGGGTTCTGAGCTTTAAATATGGGTAGCTGTTCTTTAGAAAATCGAACGTATGAAGTCAGAGGCTTCTTTGGATAACTATTCACGGTGGATGAAAAACATCTCGGTACATATGCAAAACTACGTATAAAGAAAATAACCAATATCAAGTATTTAAGTGCCAATATTCACTTTTAGATGAACACAGATTCCCCCCAAAAAGACGCCATCAGGATGCTATATATGGCACGGTGTTAGTGACTTTTAAAACCCTGTCCTAACCAGAGAAAAGACCTGCAAAACTGAACTCTCAAAGCTCCATCTATGCCTGTTAAGAAGGGCAGAGTGGAGGAAAGCATCAGCACTTCAGCTCCTGGACCCTGCCTCCTCAACGCCTCTACTGATGGAGAGAGACTCTGGCGCGCGACTTCGCAGAGAACTCTGAACGAGGGCTACAAGGTTGGACAGCGCGGAGCGGCGGGAAGGAAGAGGAAAGGTGGAGGATGGCCGGAAAGTAAGACTGCTGGATAAGGCCTGGTCGCAAAACCACCAGCCCCTTCGCAAAGTCGAGGCATGATTCAAAGCGCCACGGTGGCCCGGACCACCTAGGAGACACAAAAAAGTGTACGAAAACGTCTACACTCCAACCCAGACCGTCCTGAGCCGTGCCGCCTCCTGAAGTGCAGGCGAGAGGACCTTACCTGAAGGGAGAGCGCAGTCGACTTCCACAGCCCGCGCAGAGGTCCGCTCCGGACTTTCCCAGTGCACTCAGCACGCTCCACACGCCCCGGAAAAGCGCCATTGCACCAACTTACAAGGCAGCGACCAGGCGCCACCCTCCTACACCCCCGCGGCACAACAGAACTCCAACAATGACGAACAGAACCCGCTGGTGACCCTCTGTAGTTTACGCTCATGCCCGCCACTCGCAAGGCACTATGGGAAATCGGCTAACATCCGGTCAGTAGCCGGGGAACTAGGCAGGGCAGAATTGACGCAGGCGCTGTAGTAGCTTCCCGGTGGGTGGGGCTGCAAAGGGGGAGGGCTCGGGGGCGGAGAAGGAAACCGCAGCCCGGCTTGCCTGCGGAGGGCCCTGACCTAGAGGAGGCGCAGCTGAGCCACCTCTGCCCCCGGCCCTCCCCTCCGCATTCGGTTCCTCCGCCCGGCCTGGAGGCTGATGGAGGCACTGTGGCCACCTCACCGCGACAGTGCGGGGCTGGCTGGCGTCCGCCTGTGACGACCGAAAGGGCCAGTACGTAACAGTTTTACCGCGAGGACGCGGGATAGCTGTGCGGCCTGCGCTGCTCCGAGGTCAAGCTGGCGGGTGCTGCGCGACCAGCAGAGCCGCTGAGTTCAGGCCCCAACTGAAGCTCAGTATCCAAAACACTGATGGGCGGGGGAAGTGGGGCACGTTTCAAACCTAAAAATGCAGATTTCCTGGACTTGCTGCAGTGCCTGATTCAGTATATCTGTGAGGCCCGTGACTCTGTTTTCAACAGGTTCCTCATTGTTTAACAATTTCTGATGCCAGTGGTCATAGGACCACATTTAAAGCAATACTGAACTAGACCCTCGTCCCCTCCACTGCAACTATCCCAGACCCAGTCTTCAACCCTGACATCCAACCCTGCTTAATTAGTAGGGAGGAAACTTTGGCTGATTAGTCATGCAAAGACTCTATTCCCATTATTAACGTTAAAGTCTTGATCCGGAAATGTAGCATTCCCTAAAACTCACTTTCCCTCATCGCAGATGAGGATGTTAGACTAGATTAGTTCTTTCGAAGTCCTGAGAAAGTGTGACAAATATGCCTTGAGATATTGATCGATATGCTGTATAACCATTTTCTGTGTCGGCAATGACATGAAAAAGATTGGGAAGACCTAAACTAAACGTATATAAGGATCAGCTTTTATATTCCAATTATTTCCTTCTGAAACAGCCTCTATTGGGTAGCTATATTTGTTAGAAAATTCTTACCACTGTAATATTAAGCTGAGAGTCAACTGCTTTCTGTAGCTTTGAAACATTGGCCCTTGATGCAACAAAGGAAAAGCCCACTTTTAAGTGGTATGTAAACAACTATCACTACTCCCTTTTCTTAGTCTCTCAGGGTTGAAAGGAACTTTCCAGGTCATCTGTTCAAACTTCTCATCTTGACATGGAAAAACAGCTTTTTTTTCCTGATTACATAACTACGTACAAGGCCCCAAACTTAGGTAAAAGACACAATATTCCCCCACTCCCCATAAAGTCTGACAGAAGGAAATAAACAATTATAATGCACTGCCAAGGCAGAGGTAAGTATAGAATATGCTTCCTTATAACATTTCAGCTGGGTTCTGAAATAATTTGTTTTCTCTATATTTTCTAGAATATTTTTGTTCTTTCGGTTATTTGCTAAAAAAACTATTGCAGGTTCGGCTTATCACATTGGGGTCACCAATTGCAGGTTTAGCCTATCATCAATTGTGGGTTCAGCAGAAAAGATTACTCAAGACTCCATGCAAGTCAAGAGAGATGAGAGGGAGGCTAAGGGAAATCTCCCCGACATGATCTCCAACTCCTGTATATATTAAGCATATATTATAGGGAGAACATTGCACAATATGTCTTTGGCTATGTGCCAGTAAGATCTATAGAAAGTGTGCACAAAAAACAAGGCATTCCCAAGACCACCAAAGAGCAGATGCAGAAAGCAGGGTGGAGAACAAGATAAGATATTCCATAGATAACATGGTCTAAGGAATTCATGAGCACAGGAAAGACCCAACCCCTAAATATGCACTAACTAGATACTGGTCAGCTGTTTTCAGCAGGGCCAGAAAGCAGTGTAATGCATTCCCTATAATCTCCTTAACCAAGACATAGCTATTTGATTTCCCACAAAACTTCTTTTGGATATTTAAAAAATCTTTTTGTTTTTTTAGAGTGTCATTTTGATCTTACTGTAAAGGTCTTATAAATCTGTTCTATAATATTTGTTTTCAGCAAATACCAATATTCCTTAACAGTCATTTACATTGCAGCAAAATTTTATTCCAAATGCAACATTTACAAAGAAAATATAATTCTACCTGCTTACTCAAACTATCTTTGAGTTTCACTTATGAAACATGAAGACTTACCACAGCCCTTCCTAGGGTTCTGTTCTTTTATTTTGTTTTAAAAGTTTATCTACTCCCATGACTTCAGCTATCAGTTATATCCTCATGGTTCCCATATCTTATATTGAATCCATTTTAGTCCCAAATCTACATAAACACTGTCTTCTGGACATTTTTACCATCATGTCTCACAGATACTTCAATTTTTCATTAACAGAATTCACTATCTTTCTCCTGTTTTGAACAACTTCTCTTCTTAAGAAGCACCTGTATCCCATTTGAATCATCCAAGCTAATAACTTGATAAATCATTTTATAATATCTCCCATTGACATTGTAACTGAACTAACATGAGTTTGGTCTTTGGCGAGTCACAGATAGAAACTATACTAGATGGAATTGTGACACAAAGTAAACTTTTATTTGCAGCAAATAAGGAGATGATGGGGAATAAACTTCCAAAGCTATGACTCTCTGAGCAAGGGTGAATGAGTTCCTTTTATTTAGGGTTAGGATGAATATTTAGATAGGGAAGCTTTGTCATTGTATGTAGAGGTGGGCATAAGGTCGTGCGTGCACCTTAAAGAAACATGCCTATACATACATCGTATGTAAATGAGATTTGTGTTCCTCCTTGGATGGAGATTTTAGTATTATAATGAGGTAAAGGTAACTGTCAGTCATTCCATGGTCCATCTGTGCAGGTGTGAGTTGGGGTTAATCTCAAATTAGTCTGGGCTGACTGAACTCTTTGCCCAGGCAGTTGTCATTGCTTGAGGGGTAGTTTCGGTTTCCTTCCCCTTGTGTCTTTTGCCTGAATTAAGAGAGAAGCTAGAAAGAAGAGCTTAAGGAAAAATGTGGGACAAAAGTCAGTAGGTACTAGCAGGTGAGCAGTAAAGGTCAGGGGTCTAGCTGGTGACATAACTTCTCCCCCATCAACCAGCTAATGATAAGTGTTGATGATTCTACCTCATTAACCCCTGTAGTAAGTATCCCTTCTTCTCCAGTCCAATTGCTGCTGCTTTTGTTCAGGACAGTAATATGTTGGTAAGTCAGGTCTCAAAAAGAAAGCCCTAATTTGTGTTTGCTGAGGTCTGTGATATAGACACTCCTACCATGGCTGATTTCAAACTACCAACTTGGTATCATTACTCCTGAGGTTGGGAAAAGATATATATAATTGATTGTCCAGGCCAGTACCAGCCAGCTCCTATGTGCCACTCACTGGTTCAGGCTCTGACATCTTTTTCCAAACTCTTACAAGTACTTTTCCTACTTTCAGGCTTACTTCCCTCCTAATCATATTCCACTCTGTCACCAAGTCAGTCTTTCTAAAAGGCAAATCTCATTTATTCCCTTGTTTATTAAGACAGACTCCATGCCAGGCAATGATCATGCTTCTATATTTGAAACCTTCAGTGGCTTCTGATTGCCCATGGTATCAAGTTTAAGTTCTCATACATGGCATACAAGTCCTCCATGAACTGGCTTTTTTGTTTCCCCTATAGCTTCATTTCTCACTTCACCCACCCTTGCTTAAAAATAATTTATTATTTAAACATCTATTTCTTCTGACTGAAACCACTTCATTTGGCTCTGAGTTTACCATTGCATGTTGTGTGATGTGCCAAAGTTATGGAAATTACTGGATAAGAACACAGACTCAGAAGTTAGATCTAGGTTTGAATCCTGCTTTTGTTATTTACTAGCTGAGTGACCTTGCCAAATGACCATTTCTGTGACCCAGAGTTTTCCCTTCTGTGAAATGGGGATAATAATGTTTGATTCTTTGGATTATTACAAAGATTAAATTAGAAAATGTACAAAAAGTTCTTAACAGAGTCCCTGGGACATAGTAAGAGGGTCAACAAACAGTGGCTATAATTATCCTTATATTACTCATAACAATTATTATTAGCTTTTAAATAATTATAGGTATAGTATGAATTTTCCCCAAAGTCAGATTTGCATCACAAACCTGTCATTACTTTGTCATTTTCTGTCTCTATTAAATTACATACACTAATTAGTAAGTTGTGAATGTGAAAACCTGGTCTTCCAATTCATTGTCTTAATGCTTCCCCCATTGTATAAGACTATCCCTCAGACTCATTCAACATACATTATTCCAGCCCCAAATATCTTCTTTGAATCTTCTATAGTGTGTGAGCTTGTATTATTTACTTGTGAGATATACTGCTCTGGTGTTTAACCTTTTTTTATGTGCAGATGTTTTTTTTTTTTTTTCCTCAATAGATGGTAAGCTCTTGAAGACAAGATCAAGTCTTATACTTCTTCCTGTCACTTATCAGTTGTAGTACCTAGCATAGTATATTAAGCATGACAGATGGGTAAGAGGAAGGAAGGGAGGAAGAGCAAGAAAGAAAATGTAAAAAGATTTGTATCTGCACAAATTACCTATATGCAAATTTGGCCTTGTAGAAAATAGCAACTACCTGTTAGAAAATAGCAGCTGCCAATAGAAGGGACAGTTATGTGTGGAGATAGGAACCATGTAAAATTTTGGAAAATATATATGAAAATAATGATCATGGTTTATTGATACTTGGTAAAGTTGAAGATAGCAACAATAAATAGCAGCAGCAATAAATAGCAACAGAGACCAAGATAATTCCCTACTGAATAATGGAGTTAGATACAGTGATATCACTCAAAGAAAAAATATTCCTAAAAGAAAGCAGTTTTGCTTTTATAATTATAATGAATAAATAAACTCACTAAAATAAGAGCAATCACCTGATAGGTTTAGCACAAGGAATAGATGCATTCTGAACTCATAAGTAAATGTAGAAATAAGAAATAAGATTATACTGTAAACACCACATGTAAAGACAATTTACTCAATTAAATAGCCCTGCATAGGTATTGGAAGTAACACAATAAGTATAAGACATTGTTCCTGTCCCAAGGAGGTTCACTCTGATTAGGAAAACAAAGCAACAACACATGAAAATTATAAAAGTATAACAATTTAATGCAGCAAGAGGGAAAAAGCTTATCTTTTCTACAAATCAAGATTTTAATTAGTTACAGTAGAAAACTGTGTATGTAAGTTTTTCCTTCAAAAAATTTCCATTTGGGGCGCCTGGGTGGCTCAGTCCGTTAAACATCCAACTTCAGCTCAGGTTGTGATCTCACAGTTCTTGGGTTTGAGCCCCACATGGGGCTCTGTGCTGGCAGGTCAGAGTCTGGAACCTGCTTCAGATTCTGTGTCTTCTTTCTCTGCCACTCCCTCACTCACACTCTCTCTGTCTTAAAAATAAATAAACATTGAAAAAAAATGTTTTAAATACATTTTCATTTACTTAGTGTCTATTATGACCACACTTGAGTTTGCCTTAAAATAGTATACAAAAGGATAGAAGGGAGAGAAAAATTAGAAAGAAAGATCTATTGCATATTAACAGTTTCCAGATATCCAAATTGGTTTATAAATTATTTCTCAAGTAGAGCAAAGTGTAGATGCACCCTTAATTATTAACAGCATATCAAAGTTATTTTTAGCCATTGCTGTGGCAGCATTATGCAAAATAAATATAGCTTTTCTATTTTAAAGTTGATTCTATGAGTCAGCAGGAGGTAGGACAAGTAAAACAGGATAGCTATAATTTTATGCAAATTATAAAACTCAAATTCATATTGCTGGATATTCCTGAAAGCTGACATAAAGAATGGAAGAAATACAGAATGATTATATCGATGGAATAATGCTATTAATAAACAGGATAACTTAGAGTATTTGCCCTCACATTATTATAAAAACCTGATCGATTCAAATTATAATTTATTGCTCAAATATGTGCCAAATGTTTTATTT